>NC_037671.1:51190082-51318426 GCF_003255815.1 Theropithecus gelada
TATCACAAGAACAGAAAACCAAACACCGCATGTTCTCACTCATAGGTGGGAACTGAACAATGAGATCACTTGGAGTCGGGAAGGGGAACATCACACACCGGGGCCTATCATGGTGAGGGGGGAGGGGGGAGGGATTGCATTGGGAGTTATACCTGATGTAAATGACGAGTTGATGGGTGCTGACGAGTTGATGGGTGCAGCACAGCAACATGGCACAAGTATACATATGTAGCAAACCTGCATGTTATGCACATGTACCCTAGAACTTGAAGTATAATAATAATAAAAATAAATAAATAAATAAAAAAGATATTTTGTCTTCGAAACTCATGCCAAGTAAGAAGACATTGTATGATATACACAATGTGTACCTGGAATACAAACAAATTGACTTGAGGTCATCTTATTCTTGGATAAAAATAACTGTATATTGAACAAGATTATAAGTGTGCTGTGCTGCAAAAAATATTTTACCTTATAAGAGATGTTAGAAGAATTACCAGGTGAGACTATATAATCTTGTGAAGTGAGTCATTAAACCAACTTCAAGTTCTTACCCCTTATAAAGCTCTGTGATTTTTGAGCTGCTTTTATTAAAGGCAAAACATTTTGTAGAATTTGAATACAATTTTATATTATGGATGATAGCAGGGAAATAAATTATTCAAAGCAAATATTGGTGAGAAACTCTGGCTGCTTAAAGGTATCCTGTTTTCCCACTAGGTAATTTCAACTTTATTTGCCTTGTCTTTATGTAATATTTAACAAATGCATCATGGCTATTCTTAGTTGTTCAGTAATGTTTTTAGTACATTTCCAAGCAATTCAAGTAATATTTCACTATTTAAAAAGTGATGGGTTGTGCCAATGGTACACATTCCTTAATAACAAATCTATCATTTGTCATATTTTACCAAATCTAAGACCATTTATGAAAGACAAGAATGTTAATTCCTTAGCTTTTTGACATGATGTTCAAGACATTCAGAAGTATTGCATAATGAGACTTTCAGAGCATATCATATTCTTTCCTATTTGCCAAACCAAACAGAAGTTAAGATTATTCTGATTATTTAGAAAAGGTAAAAGATTTCAGAAAAGCGAAAGTTGTGTATACACATACCCAAACAGATAGACACACACACAAGACAAGCTAGCAATAAAGATACATATTTAAACTAATCAAGATTAGCTTTTTAAATACTTACTCTTTTAAGAAAATAAGCCGTCAAAATTTGTATTATTAATGTGTTCCCATCATAATGTGACAAGGCAATGTGCTGAGAGCTATTTTTGCCATTATCCTGAGTCGATATTAGGGAGTGGCAGATAGACTTTGCCTGTATTTTGGTTAGAATTTAGCAGAGATTTCTTTATCTGTGGCTCATCAAATGCTCCACAGAATCCTGGTTGTGTGAAGATGAGGGAAGGTACAATTTCAGATTGTAATTCAAAGTGTCCACTATCCAATCTGTCTACCTAGTTCTGAAAGCTTTAAAATGAGACATAGGAAAAAATGCCCTGTGTGTTAACTTCTTTTTCATCTCCCCAAGACATCATCAGACACTCAACAGTGGCAGTGTCTATCAAAAGATCTTATCCATGAACACAAAATATCTTTCAATTTATTTATGTCGTCTTCAATTTTTTTCAAAAATGTTTCAGAGTTTTCAATTTACAAGTCTTTCATCTCCTCAGTTAAATTTATTCATATTTTTGATGCAATTGTAAACGGGATTATTTTCTTGATTTCTTTTTCTGATACTCCATTAGTGGTACACAGAAATGCAACTGATTTTTGTTTTTTTTGAGACAGAGTCTTGCTCTATTGCCCAGGCTGGAGTGCAGTGGCACGATCTCTACTCACTGCAAGCTCCGCCTCCCAGATTCACCCCATTCTCCTGCCTCAGCCTCCCGACTTGCTGGGACTACAGGCACCCGCCACCATGCCCAGCTAATTTTTTGTATTTTTTAGTAGAAATGGGGTTTCACCATGTTAACCAGGATGGTCTTGATCTCCTGACCTCGTGATCTGCCCGCCTCGGCCTCCCAAAGTATTGGGATTACAGGCGTGAGCCACCGCACCTGGCCGCAGCTTATTTTTACATGTTGATTTTGTGTCCTGAAATTTTCTTGAATTTATTTAGTTTTTCTAAAAGTTTGTAATGGGGAGTCTTTAGGGTTTTTCATATATAAGATTATGTAATTTGTAAACAGGAACAATTTAACTTCTTCCTTTCCAATCTGGATGGTTTTTATTTCTTTGTCTTGCCTAATTGCTCTGTCTAGAAATTGCAATACTATGTGAAATAGAAGTAGTAAGAAGAGGGTATCCTTGCCATGTTCCTTATCATAGAGGAAATGCTTCAATTTTTTACCATTTCGTATAACAGTCTGAAACATCTTTTATAAATGCACTACAGTGTGGTCACCACATTCATTCACTGAAATAACACTGATCACAACATGGCTAACAGGAAGCACTCTTACGGACATCATTTATACATTTGCTTTTAAGCATTTCACTGTATGTGTGGTCACCACATTCATTCACTAAAGAAAAAAGAGCCAAAACAATTAGTTCTTAAATCACAAGTTGTTAAAACATGACAGAGTTTATATTACCAAGAAACTTTACCCTCCAGATGTGGTATTATCTCTATTTAAGTAATTATGTGTTATACATACATCAGTAGAAACTAAAGCTAGGAGAGTTGTAAAAGAATATTACAGAGTACCAGTTTAACACTGGCAGTGTCTTAATTAAGCTAAGTGGAAGTTTGAATGAGGAAAACCACAAAAGCTTTAATTATATGCATATTTTTATAGCTCAGCAAAATTTCAAATAAGCGAAGCACTTCTGAAATCCCAAATGTGTAGCAACTGATGATTATATAAAATCATTTTTACACACTATTAAGAAAGCCAGTGAACCATTAGCAGTAATAAAATAACACACTATATTAATAATAAAGTCTGTGATATGAATGTTAATAAAAAAGATTAATCCAATATCCCTTTACACATTTTGTGAAATGTTGCTTGATAAAATAATCAAATTTTGAAAACAATAACACCTCATTGTAATCGTAGTTTAAGACACTCTTTAAACTGTTTTTATGTAATCATTGTCCTCGTACATAGTTACATTTGACAGCGGATTTTTTTACTACAATTAAAAGATTATAGTACTTATTAATTCATTCTTAGGCTGTTACTTAAAAAAAATTCAAAGGTGCAATTCTTTGATTTTTTTTTTCCTTAACTTTTTAGTTGTATCTTTACTTCTGAATTGCAACGTTAATTCTGGGGTCTAGAACCACACATATTTCTTTTAGCTTAAAGTACACTAAAATATTTGACCCCAAATGACAAATGCTCTGATAGGGCCTACAACAGAGTATAAATAAAGGCATACTGTAGCTTTACTGGGAAATAAAAAGAATTCAGAGGGTCCATTTACATGTGTCTTGGGAAGGAAAGAAACAAACTTTAGCCTTCAAAGCCCATCCTTTTCTTTTGACTTGGGAGCAGAGAAGAACCACCATTATCTCTAAGAGGTTAGGAACAAAGAATAAAACAAAGATTGTTGAGATAGTGATAGTTATTTTCAGTGTACTCATAAATGCAGGAAAGAAACATAAAAATGACAATAATGATTCTTAAAAATGATAAATATTCTACCAAAAATACACCAAGTTCTCTGACCTAATCTCTGTCACACACACATGCACGCACACAAACACACACACACACACACACACCGTGCTGAAGCTAGCTTGCATGGCTTGCTAGACCTAATTGTTAAATGCTTAGATATTTTGCCAACAGTTTGTTAAAATCTTGATAGCTTGAAATTGGCCTTGGTGGGAATATTTGTACCACAGAAATTGTTAAATGCTAAAACTCAGATGTTTTTGTTTGTTTTTTAGTGATTAAATTTAACAATACATCATCACCTTTAGGGCTTTTATTTGCTTGCTTTTTTGTCCTTTACTTTCTGTTCTTCAATCTTTTGGTTGATTCCTTGGAGAGGCAAAAATTTGTACTGTGTCTCGTCCTAAACTTTCACTTCTTGATGAAGACAAGGAGACTGTGTATATTGTCAATCATCCACTTCATATCCCCTTTTAACAAAGAATACCACAGTTTAAGCAATGGCACTTTAACTTTTGCCAGTTATGTAGACAAAAAGATAATAACTAGCAGCCATCCACAGAGAGGCACTAGCCACCAAGTGTCTTTTCTAATATGGCATCAGCTTTATGAGGGATATAAAATTTCAGAAAGGAACAAGAGGCAAATCATTTTTAAAGGCACAGGACTATTACCGCTCCCTATGAATTTAAAGGAAAAAAATATTAGACTAAATATTAAGTAAGATCCAACTCCCTTTTCTCTTACCCCCTGCTTGGATTTACTTCTGCTCCAATATCACTTGTAACAGACTCTGCAACAACAGCAATTAATACGAACAGTTGGAATCCCAATCACCTGTCTTTGTACAGGAGAGATAATCAGTGTCAGACAGATGCAAAGACATGAGTTAAATGGTACATTTCCAATATTGGATGGACTTTGTAGCTCTTCAGTCAACTTCCTGAAATCATACTGACAGGGACAACAAGAAGGATGTAAAATAAAATAATCAGTTGATGTTCTTACAGCTACTAATTGTTTCTAGAAAGTGGAATCAATCAAATAAATTCAGAACAAACATCCTAACTGGCAATTCCAATGTGTCAGGTCTTCACTCTACCCAATATCTGTGCAACATTTGACATTGCTATTTTATATTCGTGCAATGAATGCTGCTTTATTTTGTGTTTGCATCTGTGTCCTTGACCTTCATTAAATAATATAGTTAACAAGTCTAGTATCATGTGTTGAATACAATCAACAGTAAAGATATGTCTTCTCCTCCTCGCTCCTCCAGCTCTTGGTAATCCTGTTTACTTTCATGGCTTCAAACAACACCATTAGGAAACTTTGGCTCCCTTCCTCCTGCTCCACCCTCTTTACTGAGCCCTAAACTCACAAAACCAACTGTCTTTTGATTACTGTCTCATTATCTTCCCTTGCAAAGCAAAATCTAACTTCCTAAAAGTAAAATTATTATCCTCATCCTGTTAAAATCTCCATCCTCCAGCCTTCCCCATCTTAATGAATGTTATCATTTTCTTTCTTGTGGTGAAAACAAAAAACCTTAAAGACAACTTTGATTATCTCACTTCCTCGCTCAGAACTTCCCTTTTATATTTCAAATCAGTCTCTCTCAAATCTTTCAGTCTATTCCTACTGCGATTAGAATATTTTTCAGCCCATCTTCTAAATAAGACAGAATAAATAAGACTATATAAATCAATCTTATTTTTCTGGTATTCAATTTGTTTCTCATCTGGGGCTACAGAAGCTAGTATGTATCTTCAGACACTCCCATAACACATGAAACAAAGCAATCCATCTAAAAAATGTCAGTAATAGAGCCCCCAAACTGGCCAAATTTCGGCCTATTCCTACTATTACTGTCTTCTCTAGGCTCTCATACTTCACTGGGATAATGTTAACAGTGGACTTCTAACTGCATTTACTCAATCAATGTATGTGCTTTTCTAATCCATCCCCACTCTGCCACCAGAATTGTATTTCCAGAATCCTCTCTAAATTCTTGAACTCATGCTCTTAAACATTTTCTATAGTTCCCCATTACTGATGGAAGAAAGTCTTAGCAAGGCTTTCAGAGCATGCCGTATTCCATCTCAGCTGCATTTTTCAAAATTTCACAATGACTCTAGTGACACCTCCTCTCTTAAGCTCCTTTCAGAGCACTTCTATTCTGAATCTTTGTTGATACTGTCTCTGCATCCTGGAATCCCATCTGTTTGATCACCTACTGAAATCCATGCAATTTTTCAAAGTCCAACCTCAAATAATTAGCTTAGTGAAACCAATCACACCTCCTTTTTAAAGAATTTTATCCAGCATTTCTTTCTCTCAAGTTCTCTAGCCTGTGCTTGGTAGTTTAGAACTCTGTCATTCTAATTGTTTTTTTTAGATTTATTTTTCAGCCTTCTATCATCTTTTGTTTCTATAATTATGTCAGCCATCCCAATGTGGTTTTCTTCTATCAAATTTGAAAGAAGAAAACAATTATTTCTTAATTTTTAATTTTAATGAAAATTAAATTCATTTCCTGGCAAAGTTCTTGACACATATGAGACACTTAATAAATTATACTTCAATAAATATTTTGTATTTAGAATAAGTAATTCGGCCAGTTTGGGGGCTCTGTTGCTGACATGATTTAAATGAATTGTTTTGTTTCATGTTTTATGTGAGTGTCCGAAGATATATTCTAGTTTCTGCAGCCCCAGATGAGAAGCAAATTGAGTACCAAAAAAAGCAATTTTGATTTATGTAGTCTTATTATTCTATAGCTCTTATTTAGAAGATGAGCTGAAAAATGCCCTCTCAAAGCTATTTTTTTTTTTTTTTGGCAGATACTCTATTAGTGATAGCCTAGAGTTAAAATAATGCAGATAGACTGGAATATTATTATTGATTTTTTTATAAGCCTATGCCAGTTTTCTCTGAATGATCAAATAGCATACCCCGTTTGTCTGGTTGGGAAGAGCAGAAAATTTCAAATACTCAATCTAATATAATAATAGCAAGTACATACTGTGGTGTGCCAAACGGTATTCTACATACTTCTCGTAAAATAACATGTTTAATTCTTAAAACATTCACACATGGTCGAAACTCTTAATATCCCCATTTTACAGAGAATGGGATTGAGGGATTCAATGATTAACTGACTTGTTCAAAACACAGGACTTGTCAACATTTAGAACCAGGATAGAAACCCAGGCACACTGATCTATATTCCATGCTCTTTCGTGCTATGCTGTGCTGCCTTTCATTAATTGATTAGAGACATGTGCAACAGTAAATACAAAGAATCAAATAAAATGGGAACTGAATTGAGGTATTAAAAAGTTTAATAGAAGGGCAAATTAAAGAGTGATGAATTTTGACTGGATTGTCAGAAATTGACCCACAGATGAGAGGACCACTTAGAAAACTCACACATGAGCAGGGTTCTAACTCTTCACCACCTTAAAGGCAGATGATGGCCTTGTGGTTCTCACTATTCTTCAGATACTTTATCCTGGATTCTAACAGCATCTCTTATTTCCTTCTACTTTTGCCATCTCACAGTATCATAGGCCCTTCCACACTTTTCCTGACTGCCTAACTATTGCAGAGTATAATTACATCAATAATTATTAAGCACTAGTTGGCGGCGTATGTAAAAACATATTTCTTTAACTTTATAACACAATGCTATTCACCTAGCATTTCTGAACTCAGTGCATTATCAACATATAATAAAAACAAACCTAGCATCATACTTTTATAGAGTTAAATAGCAACCTTGACTTTCCTAAGAAATACTTTAAGCTTTACTACTCATGGTTTTGCGAACAAATGTCAGCTTTTACTGAACATTGCTTAAACCCTAGAAATTATGAAACATTTTATTTTAGCTACGTTAAGTAATAAGTAAGGATATTCAGGAAGTAATGATATTCAGGTAAAACACACACGCACACACACAAACACACACACACACACATATTTGCTAAATCATTTATTTTAGCCAGAATCTAAATAGACTTACCCTTCTTTTACTAAATCTTCCAAAGATTGATAACTCTTTCCCTTCTCTGATTACTATTACACATCATTTGAGAGGTCTTTGACATTGGTGAGTACACATTTTCAAATGAGATGAGGACTGGCTTCCTGGAGAAAGGAGAGAAAGATAGAAATAAAAGCTATTGAACTCAGCTTATCTTTGAAAAATTGACATTAAAACCTAAAATTTACCTATTTTATATTTTCCAGCATGCAAGAGACTAAAGAGTGTGTGAGTTTTTGTGTGCATGTGAATAGAGGTGTGCATAGCAGTAACAGTTAATGATATGTGCCAACTTGACTGAGCCATAGGACACTCAGATAACTGGTTCAACATTATTGCTGAGTGTGTTTATGAGGGTGTTTCTGAAAAAAATAGCATTTAAATCGATACACCGAGTAAAGCAGGTGGCTTTCCCCAATGCAGGCAGGTACCATCAAATTCATTAAAGATCTAAACAGAACAAAAAGCTGAGGGAGGTCAAACTCACGCTGCCTGACTCCTTGAGCTGAACCTTGATCTTCTCCTGCCCACAACCCTCCTAGTTCTCAGGATTTCAGACCTCGACTGGAATCTATATCATTAGATCTCCATTTCTCAGGCCTTCAATCTAATCTGCATCCCCAATTTTCCTGGGTCTCTAGGTTTCATACTGTGAAGCTTCTCAGTCCCCATAATTGCATGAGCCACTACTTGACAATAAATACCTTCCTAGGTATAGATATATCTATATATCTCCTATGAGACATCACCGTAACTGTGACAATTTGATATATATGCATCCAATTCTGTACATATTCTGTTTCTTTGGAGAGCTCTGACTAATGCAATGGCTTTGTAAAAAATTTTGGCCCAATGCAGATTTGCAGTGTGTTATTAATTATGTTTCCTTTCCCTGCATTTTGAAATGTAGTTAGTCTATAGCTGTAAGCCAAGCTACAAGCCTTTTTACAACTTATTTCGCCTTTTTCAAATATGGGATTTTTAAAATTTGGCATTGTATTGAGAAAAACTCCCAGGTCAGTAACAAAGGGAGCCAGTATGCTGACTATATCCCTGCAGCTCAGAACTGTGTATCATGGGGACGTTTTCAGAGAGCAAATGAAACAGAGGGATAATGGTATCAATTATCATAAAATGGCCAAGACAAGTGGAGAAAAATATTCAGACTCCATTGACTTGCATAGCTGTGCCTCAGGCCAAGACAAGACAGACCAATCAAAGATGACTTGAATCCTGAGATCTGAGGAAGAATAGAATCAAATAACAAGGATAATCATGGCACTTAGTGCAGTTATAAGTGGTTCAATTAGAGTGCATTGATCTACCCTTGGGTACTCTTTTTCAAAAGGTAGACAGTTATAAATCATCCTTACAAAGCTTTCTTACAACTTAAAATTCGAATGACTGGATAGAGGTTTTATGTAAGTGGGCAATGAGTTACACTTCAGAGCACAGGTCTTTGAAGTTTTTATATTAATGTGGTTAAGGTTTTACACTTTCAGATTCTCTGCATGTTCAATTTCTTTGCCAACTCTAGCTGATATTTCTTTACATTAACTAAAATAACTGTTAACATCCATTCAGCTTTTATAATTTATTGAAATTTACTTTAACATACAATATTTGATTAATTATCACAACAATTCTATGAAGTAACAAGGGCTGCTATTACTATTCAAAATGTTCTGGTGAGACTGAAACTCAGAGTAATTAATGCATGTGAAATAACTAGGCCAATATTTGACATCTTTGCTCTTTTTAATATTATGTTCTTTCCAACTTCAGTCTTTCCCCCAGCATTAATCTAAGCAATCATTCTACCTGTCTGGGCCACCTTCATTTTCCATTCTGAATACCTACCATATTAAAAAATTATAACTTTCCTCAAACCTCAAATATATCCTCCTCTATCTTAGTGAAAGAACTGACTGTTAACTGCATAGGAAAAACAAATCAAACCTCTCAGGCAAAAATATCTTCAATTTTCTATTGCATTATTTATCCTCACATTCTCATGTCTTTTTACTTAAATTGCAAGAGAAGTGTATATCCTTCTGATTAGCTAATTATGCTGTCTGTGCTTCTAATCTTGTACTATTTTGCCAATTGTTATTTTTCTTGTGTGTGTGTGTGTGTGTGTGTCTGTCTGTCTGTCTGTCTGTCATAGTTTGAGTTTCCCAGGAAAAGATTTTGAAACTCAGGGAAATGTATTCAGGAAGTTTTTAAAGTCCTTCTTTGAGATTAACATGTATGAAAAGTGAAGCAAGCAGGGTTAAAGAGTGTGATAAATTATATTGCAATGCAGTGGCCACAAAGTTTCAGCATATTTTGTAGATACTCTAGAGTTGAGGTGGCCCTTCAAAGTTCTCTCAATTGAGGTAATGGGTTAAATTTCTCCCCTTCATTAAACGATCATGGAATATGGACTGCCCCCAAAATGAGTGTAATCTTGGCAAGTAAACTCCCTTCAGCCAACCACAAATTTTGAAGAAAGACTGAGTTTTGAGTTTCAGTAGCCAACACTTTTAGTACCTAAGGGTATACCACAGTGTCTCCTGTACTCTATTACTGTCTGGATCCTTATTCCAATTCAAGTCACTCACATATCACAAAGAAAAAGAGGGGAAGTTATCTCCATTTTTTTTCTAAGTGTCATTCTAGTTGCAACACTTTGTGTGATTTCTTAAATAGCTAATTTTATTTTATTATTCCCAGCTTTATTTAAGTTTAGTTGGCAATTTGTAATGATATATATTTAAGGTGAACAAACTGCTGAGTTACTACACATATACATTGTGAAAATTCACCACAATCAAGATACTTAACATAACTATCACCTCAAGTAGTTACCATTTTCTTTCCCTTGTCCTTTTCTTATCATTCTCTTCCTGCTTCTACTTCTCCTTCTCCTCCTTCTTCTTCTTTTGCAATGGGATCACTTAAGAAATCCCTTCTTAGTAAATTTCTTTTTCTTTTCTCTCTTTTTTTTTTTTTTTTTTTTTTTTTGAGATGGAGTTTCACTCTTATTGCCCAGGCTGGAGTGCAATGGTGCGATCTCGGCTCACTGCAACCTATGCCTTCCGGGTTCAAGCGAGTCTCCTGCCTCAGCCTCCCAAGTAGCTGGCATATGCCACCATGCCTGGCTAATTGTATATTTTTAGTAGAGACAGGGTTTCTCCCCGTTGGTCAGGCTGGTCTTGAACTCCCGACCTCAGGTGATCTGCCCACCTTGGTCTCCCAAAGTGCTGGGATTACAGGGGTGAGCCACCGTACCCAGCAGCAAATTTCAATTATGTGATACAATATTATGAAATATAGTAATATTATTGTACATTGGATCTTCAGAACGTATCTTATATAACTGAAACTTTGTACACGTTCACCAACATCTCCCCATTTTCCTTTACTTCCAATCCCTGGTAACCACCATTGTACTCTGTTCCTGTGAGTATGGCTCTTCTAGACACCAAATACAAGTCAGGTCATACAGTATTAATCTTTCTGCATATGTCTTAATTTATTAGCATAATATTTTCAGGTTAATCTATGTTGTCAAAAATGGATAGCCACATGCAGAAAAATGAAACTGGACCTTTACCTCACACCATATATAAAAAAATCAACTCAAAATGGATTAAAGACCAAAACTCAAGATCCGAAACCATGAAATTACTAGTAAAAAAAACAGAAGGTTAAAGCTTCTTGACACTGGTCTGGGTAATGATTTTTTGGATAAGGTACCAAAAGCACAGGCAACAAAAGCTATAATAAACAATTGGTATTACATCACTATAAAGCTTCTGCACAGAAAAGGAATCAAGAGTAAAAAGGCAAGCTATGGAATGGAAGAAAATATTTGCAAATGGTATATCAGAAAAGGGGTTAGTATATAAGACTCCTACAATTCAGTAAGAAACAGAAAAACACGTAACCTCATTAAAAAATGTTCAAAAATGTTCAAAGACCTTGAATATAGATATTTCTCAGAAGAAGGCATACAAGTAGCCAACAGGTATATCAAAAGGTGCTGAACTTCACTAATCATCAGGGAAATGTAAATCAAAACCACAATGAGACGTCACTCACAACTGTTAGAATGGCTATTATTAAAAAGACAAAAGATAAAAAGTGTTGGCAATGATGTGAAGAAAAGGGATTCCTTGGACACTGTTAGTGAGAATGTAAATTGGGACAGCCGCCATGGAAAACAGTATGAAAGGTCCTCAAAAAATTAAAAATAGAAGTACCTTATAATCCATCAACTCCATTTCTGGGTATACATTTGAAGGAAATAAAATCAGTATCTCAAAGAGATAACTGTACTCCCATGTTTATTTTAGCATTATTGAAACAGTTAATTTTAAGCAATTTTTTTTTTGGCTCCTTTTCCCCTTCCCACTTTTTTTTTTTTTTTTAATTGTACTTTAAGTTTTGGTATACATGTGCAGAACATGGAGGTTTATTACATAGGTATACACATACCATGGTGGTTTGCTGCACCCTTCAACCCGTCATCTGCATTAGATATTTTTCCTAATGCTATCCCTTCCCTAGCCCACCACTCCCCGACAGACCCTGGGGTGTGATGTTCCCCTCCCTGTGTCCATGTGTTCTCATTGTTCAACTCCCACTTATAAGTGAGAACATGTGGGGTTTGGTTTTCTGTTCCTGTGTTTGCTGAGAATGATGGTTTCCAGCTTCATCTATGTCTCTGCAAAGGACATGAACTCATCCTTTTTCATGGTTGCATAGTATTCCATGGTGTATATGTGCCACATTTTCTTTATCCAGCCCATCACTGACGGGCATTTGGGTTGGTTCCAAGTCTTTGCTATTGTGAATAGTGCTGCAAAAAATATACGTGTGTGTGTCTTCAGAGTAGAATGATTTATAATCCCAGTAATGAGACTGCTGGGTCAAATGGTATTTCTGGTTCTACATCCTTGAGGAATCACCACACTGTCTTCCACAAAGGTTGAATGAATTTACACTCCCACCAACAGTGTAAAAGTGTTCCCATTTCTCCACATCCTCTCCAGCATCTGTTGTTTCCTCACTTTTTAATGATTGCCATTCTAACTGGTGTGAGATGGCATCTCATTATGGCTTTGATTTGCATTTCTCTAATGACCAGTGGTGATGAGCATTTTTTCATATGTGTGTTGGCCTCATAAATGTTTTCTTTGGAGAAGTGTCTGTTCACATCTTTTGCCCAGTTTTTGATGGGGTTGTTTGTTTTTTTCTTGTACATTTGTTTAAGTTCCTTGTAGATTCCGGATATTAGTCCTTTGTCAGATGGATAGATTGCAAAAATTTTCTCCCATTCTGTAGGTTGCCTGTTCACTCTATGACGGTTTCTTTTGCTGTGCAGAAGCTCTTTAGTTTGATTTGATCCCATTTGTCAATTTTGGCTTTAGTTGCCATTGCTTTTGGTGTTTTAGTCATGAAGTCTTTGCCCATGCCTATGTCGTGAATGGTATTGCCTAGATTTTCTTCTAGAGTTTTTGTAGTTTTAGGTCTTATGCTTAAGTCTTTAATCCATCTTGAGTTAACTTTTGTATAAGGTGTAAGGAAGGGGTCCAGTTTCAGTTTTCTGTATATGGCTAGCCAGTATCCCAACACCATTTATTAAATAGGGAATCCTTTTGCCATAGCATTTTTTTTTTTTTTTTTTGGTCAGGTTTGTCAAATATCAGGTGGTTGTAGTTGTGTGGCGTTATTTCTGAGGCCTCTGTACATATCTGTTTTGGTACCAGTACCATACTGCTTTGGCTACTGTAGCCTTGTAGTAGGCTAGTTTGAAGTCAGGTAGTGTGATGCCTCCAGCTTTGTTCTTTTTGCTTAGGATTTTCTTGGCTATATGGGCTTTTTTTTTGGCTCCATATGCAATTTAAAGTCGTTTTTTCTAATTCTGTGAAGAAAGTCAGTGGCAGCTTGATGGGGATAGCATTGAGTCTATAAATGGCCATTTTCATGAGATTAATTCTTTCTATCCATGAGCATGGAATTTTTTCCATTTGCTTGTGTCATCTCTTATTTCCTTGAGCAGTGGTTTGTAGTTCTCCTTGAAGACGTCCTTCACATCCTTTGTGAGTTGGATTCCTAGGTATTTCATTCTCTTTGAAGCAGTTGTGAATGGGAGTTCACTCATGATTTGGCTCTCTATTATCAGTTTATAGGAATGCTTGTGATTTTTGCACATTGATTTTGTATCCTGAGATTTAGATGAAGTTGCTTATCAGCTGATGGAGATTTTGGACTGAGACGATGGGGTTTTCCAAGTATACAATCATGTCATCTGCAAACACAGACAATTTGACTTCCTCTCTTCCTATTTGAATACCCTTTATTTCTTTCTCTTGTCTGAACTTCCAATTCTATGCTGGCCAGAATTCCAATTCTATGCTGAATAGGAGTGGTGAAAGAGGGCATCCTTGTCTTGTGCCATTTTTCCAAGGGAATGCTTCCAGCTTTTGCCCATTCAATATGATATTGGCTGTGGGTTTGTCATACATAGCTGTTATTATTTTGAGATATGTTCCATCAATACCTAGCTTATTTTAGCATGTTTTTAGCATGAATCCCCTTGTCACTGTGCAACTTTCATAATAATCTTATTCTACATGTTGTCTTAGAGACTATTGTGAGTTGTAGTAGCTGTTTTCTATACTTTTATGACTTTCAAGCCTATGTCTTTAATATAGATTTTTTTTTCCAAATAGTCTCTATTGTTATATTTTTAAATGCCAGTTGGGAATCTCTCCCTGGACATTATACAGCCTTAAAGCTCAACGTGTTCAAAAAATGAAATAGTAACAGTAATCATTCATTTCTCCAAACAAAACTCCCAGATATCAGACACTTTCTTTAATATCCTCATTCATATCTCTACATGTTGCATAAAAATAATACATGGAGGGTGCTGAAATGGCATACAGTACTACCTTCTGTGAATAATCACAGTTCCATAGCTAACACAGAAGCAAGAAGGGTTTGTCTGCATAGTTGTTTGTTTAATTTTAATTATGATTCTAATGAGCAGAGGCTGTGTCTTTACTCTAAAATGTACTGTATTTTCTTATCTGACTACAGTAATTAGAAACTTATTTGACATAATTGAAGCAAAAAGAGGACATAAAAACAAAATAGAATATGATGGTTTTGCTAAAATAAGCTCTATTGCCTCAGAAAAGAAATGTTAAATATTAACTTCATCTGATGACTGATATTATTTTGTTTCATTAACAGTATATAAAATTAACTTCTTATACAAGCTTTGTTAGTACATAAAATATGCATAAACTAATGAAGTTAATATTAGATCTGCATGAAATCTCAAGAGCATTCCCTTCATTATTATAAACTAACATTTTTGTGACTGGTCAATGATGAATAAACATTCTGTCGAAGAGATAGAACAAAAATAAAATAATAAGCAAATAAGTCTGTTTTTGACGTTTTTGGGGCCAAGCGCTGAACCCGGCAAACAGTACTGGGAAAAAAATACATACATATGTGTGTGCAGGAAAACTGACATATGAAACAAGCAGAACAATTACTGATCAATCCAGCATTACATTTTACAAAGTATAAGCACAGCTGGTTTTTAAGAAGAAAGTGATGAGTATGGGCTGAGACATTTGGAAAAAGCAGAACTTTGAATCTGGGTCTTGGAAGACAAGAATTTACGCAGGTGAAAGGAATAGAACAGGAATATATCTAGGAAACAAAAAAACACAATCAAGAACATGGAAATTGAAAGGACGGCCTTTGAAGAGAACAGGAAAGAGAAGCCCAGAATTTGAACCAACTTCTGGAGAGAGATAACAGAGGCTTTTGAAAGGCATCTAGAACTGGGCAACAAAAACTGAAGAGTTAAGCCTCATCCCCTGCTCCTGTTGTCTTTTTAGTGTGGATCAGGGTACTTTTGCTTCACTGAGCCTGAGTTCACTCAGTTTCCACACTGAGGACAGTATCAGCCCTGCCTCTGTCCCGTAACTGTAGAAATGAAATGAGATAATCCCTGTGGCAGTGCATTTTAAACTGTAAAGATCTCCATAAAGGGGGTATTATTAATGGTCAAAATTAATATTCCTTCCCACATGCAGGATGTGTTACTCTAGACACAATTAGGGTTGCTGTTGCTGCTGCTGCTGCTGTTGTTTTAATTAGCTGCATGTAGTAGGTTGTTACAAAGGTGGGTTAGATTAAATAATTTGAGTGCAATATTTCTTCCTATATAGAGAAACACATCCAGATCCCTTTATACAAAAACGACCTGCCTACAGAAGCTGCTTGATTGTTTTGGTTGTTTTGTTGCTTGCATCTTCATTTTATTATATTTTGTATTGCTTGTTTTCCTGGACTCTATAGAGATGTCCAAGAGAGCATATGACTGATATCATGGAAAGAAACCTGAATTCCTGTCCATTATAGGTAAAATTGTATCCTCCCAAAATTCATATGTTGAAGTTGTAACACCCTAGTACCTCAGAATGTGACATCATTGGGAAATAGGAGAGTTGCAGATGTAATTAGTTTGTTTAAAATGAAGTGGGCCCTAAATCCAGTATGATTCATGTCCTTTAAAAAGAAGAAATCTGGAAACATACACACACAGGAAGAATGCCATGTGAACATGAAGAGACAAGAGTGAAGCAACTACAAGCCAAGGAACACCAAAGATTGTCAGAAAACCACCAAAGGTAGGAGACAGACATGGTATAGATTCTCTGAACCAACACTGCCGGCACTTTGATTTTGGACTTTTGGCCTCCAGGACTATGAGACAATAAATTTCTGTTGTTTAAGCCACCTCATTTGAGGTACTTTGTTCCGGCAGCCTTAGGAAATGAATACAACGAAATCAGATCCAGATTCAAGTAGTGACTGTATTCTATACCTACTACATAAACCTTAATCAAGTCACACAATAGCTTTGAATTTCCTTAAAAGAATGTGAGAACGCATGGACACAGGGAAGGGAATATCACGCACCAGGGCCTATCAGGCGGATAGGGGGCTAGAAGAGGGATAGCATCAGAAGAAATACCTAATGTAGATGATGGGTTGATGGGTGCAGCAAACCACCATGGCACGTGTATACCTATGTAACAAACCTGCACATTCTGCACATGTATTTCAGAACTTAAAGTATAATAATAATAATAAAATAATATGTATTCTTGCTACCTCACAGCTTTGTGTGGCTCAGGTAGGTAATATTGTAAACAAATTCTGTACATGATAAAAATGCTATAGCACTTTTATGTGGTTACTCATATGAATAAAAGTAACCAAAATTGCTTATCAATAAATGTCATTTTATTTGCAATGTTCTGTCACAACTACAGAAGGTACATATTATACATAACCGTGACTTATGATACATCATCTTTTAAATGTGTCAGACACATTTAGGCACACACTTGTAGGCATTCTGTATATTGAAATTCATATGATATAACCATAAATAATTTGACACTGTTTAACCTGTTTTTTCTAGATGTTGGCATGGGACACATTACTATAGTCACTGCAATTGGCTGCTGGGATTATATAAATTCTTGGGACTCTATTATATGCTTCAAAAATATCTGTGTGTGTGTATACTGTAGGCTTTGTTATATATATATATTTATATGGGTATAGGTATATATGTAGGTGGATATGTGTATAAAGATATGTGTGGTGTATGTGTGTATGTGTGTCTACCTCCTTATTATTCAGGTTTAGCCAATGTGTACTCCTTATCTAATAGTATATTATCAATGCATAGAGGTGTCATGCCTCTGCTATATTTTCATAAGTGACAAGTGTTTCTGTGACTCTAAGGAATAGAAAATGCTGACCAAAAAAAGACATTTTGTTAGGCCTAACCCAGACAAGAATAAATACGTCATAACACTGTGGAGTTCTATAGAAACAACTGAATATTGCCTGAAAAAAATGTAGTTATGTAGTATAATCTTTGTGCTGACATTAAAAGAAAAGAAAAACTGTCAGAAAAAAAAAAAAAAAAAACAATCAAAGGTTGCTGACTTCCCTTTGCCAGATATGCAAGCGAATGAGTTTAGCTCCAGTAGCTGTGACTGATGACTAAGATGAGAAGGCCTGAAACAGAGGAGTAGTTTTTGATAGTAGCTAGATGGAAAAATCTAGCTTATTTTTAAGAGATCTGGCTTATTTTTAAGACAGTGATAGACTTTGACATTCTGAAATGAGATTTTTTTACAACTGGAGTTGGGAATAGAAGAGCTACAGTGTGGCTTTTATATGCATGTTATTAGTACATATTTACATATATATGTAAAATACATGTATATTATTATGGTCAATAGGTTCCTTAAATATATACAGTTTCACCACAGTATTTACCTAGAGAACTCTTAGATTTTTTTCTAGAATTGTTATAGTTCAGAGCCTTAATCTGTCTTCTCTTTTAACACTCTTTCTATGACTCTTCCTTTTCTAAGATAATTTCTTGGTTTTCACAAAATAGAGATATTTATTTATTTTTGGTAGTACTTCCATATTTTATTTGGTATTAATTCCATATTGTAGCTGCATAGCACTTAATCATATTTAAAGTCTGCATCTTATATATTTTTGTGTGACTGATGACTAAGATGGGAAGCCCGGAAACAGAAGTGTAGCTGACCATATGCAAGTCATTTAAAATATCAGTTGATTATTACAGAAGATCTTTGCAACACTGAAAGCAAATATAATATTGATGATATCTTTTCATTTGTAAGAATATATTTACTGGCCTATTTTTAAAAACTAGACAAATAGCATTTAGCAAGTCTACAACTGACTTCCTCAAAGACCTTCAAAGCATTTTTAGTCTCATTGATCCTTATGTCATCCTTAAGATTACCTCTGTGTGCAAAATCAATTCAACTGCAAGTGATAATCAAGTCAGAAATAAAGCCATTCACTTAGGCAAATACAAAACAATTTTGACTTTCAAAAACAATTCTGAGTTTTGGAAGACTGTGTCAGTATAAAGTCAGATAGAAGACTTAAAAGTTAGGCCATGGGATAGGCAAATATACTTATTTTCAAAAGACAGTGATTGAGAGATCCAGAAATAAGAAGATAAGTATAATAGCTAGTTCAATTTTATGTATTACCTAATAGTAAGCTATTAGATGAGAATCTTCATTCCTCTGCTTTTCAGCCTCCATTGTCTCATGTGGTCACTCCACAGATGAATGGCAATGGTCTACATCAGTGTTTCCGAGCACTTTGACTGGCCCTGGTGCTTTTTCTCCAATTTTGTACAAAGATGCAAAAGAAGTTTTGAGAAATATATAATCCATTAAAGGGAAAGACAAGCCAGGGACTATTAGCCAGAGATTATCTGCCTTATTTTCTATCAACTTTTTCATTGATTTCTTGTTTATTTCAACATATATGCCATTCTTCCTAATAAGAAAGACAATTGAATCATTTGTCTCACTGAAGAGTATTAAAATATATATGCCCTTTTTGCCTTCTCCAAAAGTTAATTTTTCATGACCTTTTATTTGAATGAATAATGATGTTTGCCTGATAGAGAAAATTTTTACTATGAAAATAAAAGTGTCATTTCTCTGTAGAACTGATGTGCTGTAGAAGAAAGATTATTGACTTAGGGGCTAAAAATTCTAAATTTAAATCTTATCTCCCCAGTTTGTAAGATGTGTTTCCTTAGGCATTTTTATTTTTATTTTCACCAGGTTCCCACTGCTTTATCTAAAATAATGCTTATTTATAAGTTATAGGATTGTTTGGGGAAATAGATTACATAATAAAAGCAAAGCAGTTGAAAAAGGAATATTTTTATGAATATTAATTACAATCTTTTATACTCATTGCTACCTATGGCCCATATCGCACACTAAACATAACTTTTCTTAACAGATTCCTATCAAATACATCATATCTGAAAACATCATAGGGCATTACATTCAACTTCTGTAAGAGAACAGATATCCTGTAGGAAAACTTTCAATCACAGTTCATTAAAATAGTACAACCTATTTCTGTCAACTTAGAGCGATGAGCTCTCTGCTGTTCTTTTGATTATATAAAATCAATGGAATCTTTAATATGTATTTAATATCTTCAGGCTCCTCCACAGGTTACCTCTGAGTAAAGCAGTAGAAGTGATTCATCAAGGCATATAGTTCTGTGATTCCAGAAAGACAAGGAGAGTTCAGAGAACTGGCTCTGCCTCTAATTCATAATCTATTCTTTCCTCAGATAATGTGGAAAGTCCTAACATTTTTAATACTGGTCCAAGTCGGTGTCATCCTTTACGGTAAAAAGAAAGGTTGCCCTGTGAATAATGAAGATTCCCTGTAAGTTTTAGGACTAAATTGGAGTCTAAACGTGCACGTTGTTTGCACAAAGTCCATTCTCTCTTGTATGGGCCGAAAATTTAGGACCTTTGTAACAAACATGTTTGTCATTTCACTCCCTGATCATTTTAAACTTAGTTGATGGATTCTGGAAAACTCAGCATGGTATATGAATTACTGTGAGAATTTGGAATATTTCACTGTACCTTCCACTGACATTAATGATTAAAACAATCTTAGTTATCTTGCTTGAGTTTAGTTAAAGTTTGATAATCCAATTTGGTTTCAGGTCATTTTTTTCTTCTGCTTACAGGGAGATTTTAGAATTGTGTGATCTGGTATGTTTACCCATTCTCCAATTTTGTTTATTTTCTTCATTTTAAAACATTGTTTTTCATCAACATTTATATAACACTGTACTTGCATTTGCATTTGACACTTCTCTAATCCATGTGCTGTAAGGCTGTTATGCCACGCTATCTAAAGTAGTTATTTGCGGTGTGGTGTTAATGAAACTCATGTCATAATTTGATGCCCTACTTAGAACCTTGAAAATAAAATAATATCTGTGTTCCAAAGGCACAGACCACAGATGTATCACAGGCACATATTTGATATAATGGAGGTAACACAGTGAAAATTTTTCATTTTTATCAGAAAAATAACCATGTGTTCTTCTAATGCTGGATGGATAATCAAGTTTTACAAAAAGTAGACCATTCCAAAGTGGAACAATGTCAAAGTTTTAGGACAAGTCGTTTCTTCAAAGTGATATCTGAAATTTCCTTTATAAGACACAAAGACATTAATTTCAAATTTAAAGATGAAGTTCAATAGTACAGTACTCCTAGAGAAGAAGCACAGTGAACAAGTCATCTCACAGGGCCACTGATTTTGGACACTTGGCAAACCAGAGAGCACATAACCACAGAGCCAAAGCACCAGAGGAAAGCATCTCAAACTTGGGGTGAGAAATGATTTTAATGTAAGTGATGTTCAGTGTTTTGAATAATAACCATGAAAGGATATTCTATTTGTTGAATAATGACTCAATTTGTAGTAACACTCTTGAATTATTAATGGAAGTATTAAAAACTATCAGGCATCACAAACTACATTTCAGGGCATGCAAGTCTGTATAAGAATAGACATATATCCATTGAAGTGTCTCTCATGTTCATTGACATTTATGGACGGGAATGTGTCTTAACAGCATAGTATCACCATAATAGCAAAAATCTTAAAACAACTAAAATGTCCACCAAACTTAGAATGGTATATTCATAAAATGTGATGGTGTATAAAACTAAAATTAATCTACAGCTACACCTAACAACTTGGAAAGTTCTCACACACAAAACATTAATCAAAGAAAGAATCAGATACAAAATAGTACATTGTTATAAAATTCAAAATATCTAAGACTATCCTGTATTATTTAAGGTTAAATCCTTAGGAGGTCATAGTATAAAAATAATGATGAGTATTTTCTATTTAATTATATAAAAATGCAGAGGTCAATATACACCATGGAAAACCATACAGCCATAAAAAAGAACAAGATCAATATCCTTTGCAGGGACATGGGTGGAGCTGGAGGCCATTATGCTTAGCAAAGTAACACAGGAACAGAACACCTAACAGTGCATGTTCTCACTTGTAAGTGGGAGCTACAGGATGAGAACACATGGACACAAAGAGAGGAACAAGACACACTGAACACTTTCTGAGGGAGGAGGGTGAGAGGAGGAAGAGGACCAGGAAAAATAATTAATGGGTACTAGGCTTAATACCTGAGTGAAGAAATAATCTGTACAACAAACCCCCATGACACAAGTTTTCCTATGTAACAAACTTGCATTTGTATCCCTGAATTTAAAATGAAAGTTTAAAAAAATACAGAGGTCATATTGTTGGCAATCTTTGTGGCAAAGAAGGGTATTGGTTAGAAAGAAAATAATAAAGAATTTCTAGACTTTGTGTCTAGGTGGTGTTCACTTTATGCAATATCATTTTGAGCTGGATTCATTTGAGAGAAACTTTTTAAAATTTGTGATATATTTCATATATCTAAAGTTTAAATGATTTTCGTGTATTTTTGAAAATTTCTTCAGAGCTGAGTATTGGCCTGTACATGATTTGCATTCACAGAGGGAATATGAAAGTGAATGAGCATACTGTACAGAAGAGCTAGATATTAAATTACAATCTCCTTCCCTTTTATGTTGTTTCATTGGTATCCAATATTTTAAATAAACCCTCTTGGATATGTGTGTGCATGGATGCATATGTGTATCTATGAATGGAACAACTCAGTACTTTAACAACTGAATAATTTATAGCTTATTGCAAAACCCGAAATTTAGAACTGGGTGCTACCATTAACTTCATCATGTTATAGTAATTGATGTGACTTAATTTTAAATGGTCACACAACTGTCTCACAAAACTTTCTTAGTAACTAATTTCACATATAAAGAAATCATATTTTCATGAACCCATATTTTTACCAAAATTGAAATGTATCTTAATATAATCTTGACATTTACAATATTTTTACATATTTTAAAATGTTATTTTTATTATTTGAAAAAGGAAGTAGGTATGGCTGAGAATAGGAAAAAAAAAATTAGAAAAATAGAGTCAACTTAGTGTCATGTTTCCCATGATACAGGGTAGGAGAGCAGTGAGTATCGCACTGATATTTTATTCCACTTTGACCTCCCACCACTTATCAGTCACGTCCATATTTATGTCTGTTTGCTTTGCTTCCTCAGGGGCATCTAATCTCTAAATATGGCCTCCCTATCTCAGCATCTCTTATTGACTTTTGCTAATCTTATTATTTCTGCTGATATTTACTCTGCATGTCATTTTTGCTTTCCCGGCAATATACATTGATGTTCATCCCTGAGGAATGTTTACATTACCAGCCTAAACAAATGAAATTAGAGAAGTAAGGTGGTCAGGCCTAGATCCTCATTGAACAAACGAGCAAACATCTACTTGGAGGACATAGCAAAGAATTTAAACTGGGATCAGCATGTAAAGCCAGTATTGATAACAATGACTCAAGACCTGTTTTGCCATGTTTTGGCATATAATGATCTTTTAATAAGTTCCCAGCTTAAGCCCTAAGAGAAATCAACAAATAAAAATCTTACTGGGAAATAAAACCAGAAATGTAAGTGCTTTCCTTTGTTTTTAACATTTCAGCATGGAGGAAAGCTATAGTCTCTGGATTCAAACAAATTTGGAGTCAAATTCAAGCTCTTTCATTTAATAGGAGTATAATCTTAACATTCATAAACACTAGTACATTATCTAGAAAATAGAGAGAGTAATCTTTGAGAGCTTATCCTTAGAATTAAATAAGATTTTAGATGTAAAGTGCCCTGTGCTTTTTTGACATCAACTATTAGTAATCAACTGTTATTAAATGGCTGTTATTACTTCGACTTTAATGACATTAATTAACTATTATTATTGCCTCTGTTGCGTAATTGCTTTGACACTCCCACCCTCTATTCCTGCTCTTACATCATCCCTATTCCCACAACAAGGGAAATCACAGGAATTTCCATTCTCTTTGTCATGGTTGTAGAAGAGGCATTGGCTTCCTAAGGCTCTCAAATTGCATTGAAAGTTTTAATAGAAAGGAGGGGGAGTGAGATATGGAAAAGAAAGGAAGGTGAATTTGGAAGAATAGAGGATGGCAAAAATAAATGATATATGGGTAGAAAAATGATAGATCAATAGATAGATGATAGATGGATGGATGGATGGATAGATAGATAGATAGATAGATAGATAGATAGATAGATAGATAGATAGATAAAAGCTATGTGTGTATCTCCTGCTAAGGAAGGCTTATGCTGAAGGTGGTTTTGCTCCTGTATTTGAAGGCCTACAAATCCCCTTATCCATATTTGTATATGAATTCAGAAAATAATTACAAATAAACTTTGTTTTTTGGATTGTTTTATACATTTCTTTATATATGAGTGAGGATTTTGAGAGTATAACATTGTAGCATATTAAAATATAATACTGATATGCAATAATTTTAAAGAGGTACAACATGACTTTTAATGAAAAGTAACAGTTTCTCACCATTCTCTATCTCCAGTTTTATTTATCTGTTAAACAAGTTTTTATTATTTTAAATATTTCTTTTGATACGTACTTTAGTATGTCTTAATAGCATTTACATCATGTTTTTAGATTTTTCAATTTTACTAATGTATTGCCTTCTTCCTACAACTATGTAGGGCTTTGGTCACTTATAATGCCATTCCCACTCTCCTTTCACTTTTTTTTCCAAAATAGTCATATTGTTACTTTGGGGGTACATTATTGATTATATGTCTATTCATTATTTCGTAACTCCCAACTATTTCAGTTCCTAAATTCTCACTCAACTTTTTACCCAAATTCACCTTTCACAGAATTTCCCAAGAAAAGACATGTAAAGAACCCACTATTTCATTCATTACATACACAAAATATCTGTGGTTTGCCTTTATTCATGCATAACAGCAAGACTTACTATGGAATTCTAAGTTAAAATCATTTGGCTCCAGAAATTTGAAAAACTCCTTTAATTGACTCTTAGTTCTGGGTCTTGCTGTTGACAATCCTGATGACAGTGTGGATTTTTTTTATGCCTCTGTAATTGTCTTTTATTTTTACTCTTTGGAACTGTATACAATGTTCCCATTTTCTCATTTTTTTCAAAAAAATATATTTAAGGATGTGTTGCCTCCATCCCATTTGTTGAATAATGGTTGGAATGTCACAATAAAAAGACTTAGTAATTTAGCTCTAGAACATTCTTCTGTACTGTTTATAAAATAATGTACCCTCTTCTGTTTTCCACTCTTCATGTTTTTTCTTTTTAAGCAGATATTAATTAAACATCTTTAATTAGATGTTTAATCCTTGGTGTCTATTCTCTTCCCTATTTTCAATTTCTGCCTTTTTCTTCTGCTTTCTGGGAGATTTATTCTGCTTTGCTTTTCTACCCTTAGGCATATTTCTTCTTTTATTTTCAGAAATGAATTTTTAATTTTGAAAAGCTCTTTATTGTTAACTGATTGATCCTTTTAGTTATATTATGTTCTTGTTTTATATGTGAGGTAGAATGCAATTTCTTTGTATAGACCAATTATTTATGTTCTTGAATTTAAAAATGTATTTTATTTCCTTTTTCTCTCTTCAGATGTTTGAAGAACTTTGTTTTATGTTTAATAACAAAGCAACACAAAAGTAATTGTAAGAAATACATACATGGGTGAGATGTTTTTAACTGACAGATGGTAGAAAAGGAAAGCAGAGCATAACAATTTGGAAAATTTGCAGTCAAGCCTTGTGGTAGAGAAAAGGCAGGCTGAGTAGCAATCACTTGCTGGAGAGATTAGTATGACTAAAAGGGAGCCAAGTGCTAATACATAAGACAATGGTAAAAAGGCCTTGAAGACATTTCAGTAATCTTTGGGACAGCCCCTCCCATCACAAGTACAGAGGCCTAGGAGGAAAGAGTGCCTTCAGGGGCCAGGTCCAGGGTGCTGCTCCCCTGCTCAGCCTCAGGACACTACTTCCTACATCCTGGCCACTCGGATATCAGCCTTGGTTTAAAGGGCCCCAGATACAGCTCGGGCTGCTACTTTGAAGAGTGCTGGCTGATAGAAGCCTTGATGGTTTCCATGTTCTGTTAAGCCAGCAGGTGCACAGAATGCAAGTGAAGGAGGCTTCTCAGCTTTCACTTAGATTTCAGAGTATGAATGGGAAAGCCTGGTTCTCAGGCAGAAGACTGTTGCAGACACAGAACTCCTGCAGGTATTCTCTACTGGGGAAGTGTTGAAGAGAAATGTGGAGTTGGAGCTCCAAAACAGATTCCTCACTGGAGCACTGCCTAGTGGAGCTGTGGGAAAGGAGTCACTGCCTCCCAGACCTGAGAATAATAGAGCCAGCATCAGCTTGTATCCTGAGCCTGGAAAAGTCATAGATACTCAACTCCAATTCGTAAGAGCCATCATAGGTACTACACCTGCAAAGTCACAGGGGTAGAGCCACTCAACACCTTAGGAGCCCACCCCTTGCACCACTGTGTCCTAGATGCAGGACATGGAGTCAAAGGAGATTGTTTTGTAGCGTTAAGATTTAATGACTGCCCTGCTGGGTTTCAGACTTGTGTGGGACCCGTTGCTCTTTTCTTTGGCCAATTAACCTCTTTTGAAATGGTAGTGTTTACCCAATGCCTGTACCACCATCATATCTTGGAAATAAACAACTTCTTTTTGATGTTATAGACTCATGACCGTACCTTGAGCCTCAGATGAGAATTTGGACTTTGGATGTGGGACGTTTAATTTGATACTGGAAGGAGTTGAGACATTTGGGGACTATTGGGAAGAGATGTTTATATTTTAAAATACGAGAAGAACATGAGATTTAGGGGGCTAGGGGCAGAATGACATGGGTTGAATGTGTGTACCCTCCAAATCTCATGTTAAAATGTGATTCTCAATGTTAGAGGTGAAGCCTACTATGAGGTGATTGGATCGTGGGGGCAGATCCTTCACAATGGCTCAGCGTTGAATAAGTTAACACTCAGTTCATGTGAGACCTAGTTGTTTTAAAAAGAGCCTGGAATCTCCCCCACTCTCACTCTTGCTTCCTCTCTGGCCATGTGATTCACTGCTGCCTTTTACCTTCTGCCATGATTGTAAGCTTTCTGAGGCCCTAACCAGAAGCAAATGCCAGCACCATGCTTCCTATAAAGCCTGCAGAACTTTGAACCAGTTAAACCTCTTTTTAAATTAATTCATAGTGTAAGGTTTTCCTTTATAGCAANTAGCCTTGTAGTATAGTTTGAAGTCAGGTAGCGTGATGCCTCCAGCTTTGTTCTTTTGACTTAGGATTGTCTTGGCAATGCGGGCTCTTTTTTGGTTCCATATGAACTTTAAAGCAGTTTTTTCCAATTCTGTGAAGAAACTCATTGGTAGCTTGATGGGGATGGCATTGAATCTATAAATATGAGGTTGAAATATTTTATAATTATTTTGAGTTTCATTTACATTATAGCATGGATCAGTAGTTAACTCCCTTTCATAGTTGAACAATATTTCATATTTACCTATTTTTATTCACTTATTGAAAAACTTGTGAACTGTTTACAGCTTTTAGTTATTACAAATAAAGCTGCTACAAACATTTTTGTTTAAGTCTTTGTGTGGAAAAAAGTCTTTCATTTCTCTTGGGTAGATAGCTAACAGTGGGAGAGTGGGATCAGATGGTAGCTTATACTTCATACAAAGTTGCTAAAATATTTCCAAAGCGTTAATGTCACTTAACATTTTCAACAACAGTGTTTGAAAGTCTTAATTCCTCCATATTTTTAACAATACTTGGTGCCATATGTCTTTCCAATTTTTATCATTCTGATAGATGTATAGTGGCATCACTTTATGGTTTTAGCTGGCATGTCCCTAATTACTAATATTTTGATTATATTTTAGTTTGCTTATCTGCTGTTGATTTTTATACCTTGGTGAAGTGTCAGTTCAGATATTTCATGTATTTTTAAAAAGCATATTGTTGTCTTATTATTGAGTTATGAACACATACATACTTGCACACACACACATAAAGTTTATGTGTTTATATATGTCACTATATATCAAATGCTTTATCAGACATATAATGTACAAATATTTTGTCCAGTCTGTGGTTGTCATTTCATGCCCTCAAGAGGGTCATTTAAGGAACAGAATTTTAAAAAATGTTTATGAAATATAATTTATCAAACTGTTCCTTTATTGATCATTCTTTTGGTATTGTGTTGAAAAGATTTTGTTTCGATCAAGGTGACAAAGGTTTTATCCTGTGCTTACTTCTAGAAGTTTATGCTTTTATAACTCACATTTAGGTCTATAATAAATGATGTAGTAATTTTTATTTATGGTGTGAAATGTAAATCTAACTTTTTATTATTAGAAATTGTCATATGGCTATCTAAATATGCCATCAAAATTTAGACCATCTTTTGTCTAAAAAAAAAATTTTACACTATTAAAAGCAATTAACCACACATGTACAGGCCTACTCCTCGAATATTTATTTTGTATCATTGATCTGTTTGTATATCTTTATGCTGATATCACACTGTCTTGATTACTGTAATGTTCACTCTCTAATATTGCCCTTTTTCAGAGGCATTTGGCTGCTTTAGTTTCCTTGCACTTTCATATGAATTTTAGAATTGGCTTGTTGGTTTTTATAAAAATACCTGTTGTGATTGTAATTGAGATCACAATGAACCTATTAATCAGTTTAGAAAGAAATAATAGCTTTAATACACTGATGTCTTTTAACCCAGTAATAGAGCTCTCCTTTGAGAGCTGCTTTGGTTTCTCTCATACATAGTTTGTAGTTTTCAGTGCACAGGTTTTTCTCATCATTTGACAAATTTATTTCCAAAGAATTTATATTTTGATGCTATTTTAATTGGTATTCTGTATGTACTTTAACTTCTAATTTTTTTGCTTCTGTATAGAAATACAATTAATTTTGGTATATTCACCTTCTTTGTGATAAATTTTGTAAACTCATTTATTATTTGTAGAAGCTTTTACATGATTTAAATAAAATATTTACATAGATGATCACATAATCCATGAAGCAAATCAATTTTACTTCTTTCTTTTCAATCTGTATTTTTAAAATAAATTTTCTTTTTCTTGCCTTATTACACTGGCTAAAACCTTCTATACAATATTGAAAGAAGGTGGTGAAAGTACACATCTTTAACTTGTTCATGATATTTCAGAGAAAGCATTCAGTTTTTCACCATGATAGATGGTATTCTCTGCAGGGTTTTCTTTTATGCCCTTTGTTGGGTTGAAAAATTTTCCTTCTATTCTTAATTTATTAAATGTTTTCTTAATTACTTGAATTTTGTCAAGTGCTTTTCTGTATCTATTTATAAACTTACGGTTTTTATTTATTTGGCAATATGTTGAGTTATATATATTGATTTGCTTGCAAATATAAAAGTAGTCTTTCATTCTTGGAATACACTATACTTGGTCATGATATCTTAAATTTTATAATTGCTTAGATTTGATTTTCTATAATTGTGTTTAGAAATGTTTAATATAATTACACAAAAAAATTGGTCTGTTGTTTTCTTTTCATGCAATCTGTTTTTATGGTCCTGGTATGTGGATAATGCAGATTATTCCATAATGATTTGGTGAGCATTTTATTCTTTTAAATACTCTGAAATAGTTTGCATAACATTGGTATTATTTATTCATTAAGTGTTTTGTAGAGTTCATTAGTGAAGCACTCTGAACCTGAAGTTTTCTTTGCGATAGTTATTTTAAATACAAATTCAACTTATTAAATACATGTGAGATTATTCTTATTTCTGCTTTTTAGTGAAGTCCGGTAGTTGTGGTATTTAAAGGAATTTATCCATTTCATCTGTTATTTAATTTATTGTCAAAAATTGTTCATAATGTTTCCTTATTATCCTTTCTAAAGTTAATTATCTAAAGTGATGTCATTTTTCTCATTCTTTATACTGTTAATTATGAATTTTATCTTTTTATCCTGATTCGTTTATAAGTTTGTTTGTAAGTTTATTACTTTTATTGATAGTCGAAAAAAACTAGGTTTCGTTTACATTGATTTTCTGTTCTGCTTTTCATTTGTTTCAGTGATTTTATTTTTAAAATAGTCCTTCTAATTTCATTGTATTTTTTGCTATTATTTTTGCAGTTTCTTAAAGTGAAAGCTGAGGTCATTGATATGAGACCTTTGTTTATTATTAATATATTCATTGTTATATATTTCTCTAAGGACTACTGTAGTAGCATTCCATAAATCTTGATTTGTTGTGGTTTTACTTTCATTGAGTTTACAATATTTTCTAATATCCTTCACTTTTCTTATACTCATAGGTTATTTAGGAGCATATTACTTCATTCCCAAGAGCTGGAGAGAATATATTAGGCGTAACTTAAATTTCTTCAAATTTATTAAGACTTGTTTAATGACCCAGAATATAGGCCATATTTGTGAAAATTTCATATACACGTTAAAAAAAGATTTTCTTCTGCTTTGTTGATAAAGTGTTCTGTAAGTGTCAATTTTCTCTTGTTGGCTCATAGTGCTATTAAAATCTTTTACACCATATTCATCTTTCTCCTCATTCTAGCAATTATTGAGAAAATAGTGTAAACCAAAAATAAAATCTTAAGCCCCTGCAACCAACTAAATAAAACCTTTCTTGGCCAAGGGGATCCCAGAGAAAACCTGAAAAACTGGTGCAGACCATTATGGAAAGCAAGGTTAGACATGCTTCATTATGCCATCCTCCCTTTGCAGTTTAGGCACAAATGACCAGAATTAACATTAAAATAGAAATCATAAGACTGTCAACACAGACTCTTTGTAATAAGATACCCACCTCCAACCTGACTCAGGTATAACGTCAACAACAGAAAACAGGCCCTGAAGAAAATAAAAATACTTTATCCTATAATAAATTTTCTTTGATATATTTTGAAATGGCCTTGAAAAGCCATCTCTTGTGAAGGAAATTTGCATTCTGTAGAGAATTTTCTGTACTTACTAGGTCTTTTCTGGAGAATCTGACACCTTTTAAGGTCCAATGAGAGATATTTACCATCTATTTTCTCTAAAGACTGTTACTTAGAGTTTTCATCTACATAATAAGAACCTTGGCTTGTACAACCCGCATTAATTCAAGTATTTCCTTATGCTGAATTCAACTCTTTAGGCAGAGTCTGCCCCTTTCAACTAATTGCCAATCAGGAAATCATTTAACCTTTCTATGACCTTGAAGCCTCTACTTTGAGATGCCCCACTCTTCTTGGCTGAACCAGTGTATACCTTTTATGTATTGATATATGTCTTTGCCTATAACTTCTTTCTCCCTAAAATGTATAAAACAAAGCTGTAATCCAATCATCTTGAGCACATGTTCTCAGGACCTTTTGAGACTGTGTCAAAAGCCATTTTCACACACACTTGGGTCAGAATAAACCTCTTTAAGTATTTTACAGAATTGAACTTTTTTTGTCAATCAAGATGTTAAGAATTATTATTATTATTTGTGGGTTTGTCAGTTTTACTCCACAGATCTTAGAGTTGCTTCTCCATGTTTTAAATTTTTGCCATTTTAAGGCATTCTCTTTCTATATTTTATTACTTTACTTTGAATGCCAAGTGAAGTGTATATAAATAACTTATGGCCAAACAAATTTTGCAAAACAAGAAAAAAATGCAAAACCCTTTAAAAAATTTTTTTAGAAACTTTATCATACTGGAGGTTTTGCATATCTACCTAATTTTGGGCAATTTTTAAACTTGTTTAAATAAACAGTATATAATTACAGATTTTTAATTTAGTTTATGGGGCATATTATCTTATAAGGAAAATATTTGAGAACATAGCATACCTATATATTTATTTCACAATATTTACCAGCCAAGTTATGTTTCAGTAGTGATTTGGAATGTTTTCCAAAAAACCGTGTATATCCCCCTAGTCTGTGCCCTCTGAATGGCTCTTAAGTAGAATAATTTCTACTTCTGTTTCCTTGATGTCATCTATACAGACTCTTGTGGCATGCAAGAAAAAAAAAAAAAAAACTTTCATGAAGAATTATTTCTGGTAAACTTGAATGCTAGAAAAACAAAATGCCTGCAATGAGGTTAGAGAAACTCATCTTCAACTTATATTATTGTGCTTAACCACATTATCAAACAAATGTATAATAGATAACATTTTCTCAAAAGCAATGATGTAATAATTTGTCTCATTCAAATTTTTTTAGGTTTAAATGCTATCGGAAAACAGGGTCCCTCTCAAAACAAAACAAAACAAAAAGTGATTTGATACCAAAAACAAGTGCTACAATTCAGAATTGTGGATACATACCTCATGTTAGTAACTCTAAGCCAATTCTTCAGTGAAACCAGTCTAGATAAGAACACAGCAGGGTGGAAGAGACCAGGAGGTATGGGGTGTGGATGGTCCTTGTTAGCATGACATAGGGAAATGGAAATGTTATATTAGTTGACATGTTTTTATTACTTGGAAAAAGTAGCAAACCAGTCTGTTTCAAAAGCTAAATAAATAAAAAGGAAGACATTATTCAGCAGAATATCAGACTATTTATGTGTGTGTGTGCATGCACGTGCATGTGTGTATGTGTCTAGATTTAGATAGATAGATACTAGATTTTCATTTCGTGAATATTAACAACTATACTCAGATTTGAAAATATGAGCCACTTCTCCCTAGAAATATTTTAGGGGCAGGGCAAAATAGGTATCTTTTATTAAGTTCCATATTGTGAAAAAGATGTTAAACTACCTAAAGTCAGTTCAGTGGAGCTCTGTTGAACTGTCACTGTTAAAATTATAAAAAGTTTACTGAAAGTGAATAGCTAGTGAACTATTTCTGTGTGTGTGTGTGTGTGTGTATGTAAATCTGTTGGTCTGTTTAGAGGAAATCAAAATCAGGAAGGGCTAGGAGATGGGAATGATTTTAAATGGCTGTTGTACTAACTGACTTGATGCTGACTATGGAGTGTTGGGTAACCCACTACACCAGATGTAGTGGTAGAAAGCCCATGAAGACTAGGATATCTTAAATAAGTTGATCAACATTTTTCTTCATTTAAAGGATAACAAAGAGACACAGCAGAATTTTAACTATATATTCCATTTCCAATTTAATTTGGCCATCCATAAAACTCTGCCCTGTATTCCCAGGAAACCTATCTGCTCACCAAGATTCCTTTCTTCCTCATTGCCTTCAGTTTCTATACAACAGTACCCCAGGTCAACCAAGTACTTATCTTTCTATACATTTAAAGGGCCTGTAAATTTATAATTTAAAAAAAGGAAAGAGGAACCAAAACTTTAGATTCTAGTTATAAAAAAGATTTAATATTAATTAGATTTCAATTTTAAATGTAAATCAAAAGAGGATTAACTATATATCATGTAGGCTATTTGTCATTCACATCTCACTGTGGCTTCATTTAAATCTTATGTTTCATTTTTGTATGGATACTCTCCTTTTGTACTTGCCCTGTCCCTCCAGCTGAGGTAAATAACCTTGAGTAAATGAGTATTTACCAGAATAGCTGGGGAAGTGACTAGGGACAGTATCGTCTCAGTATATCAGCGGTAAGAGAGCAGGATATTAGCAATAGGCTCTAGAAAACAAGCAGAAAGGCAGCAGAAAGTTGGTGGAAAGGTGATGACATGGTATGCCAGAAGGAAAACCAAAACATAACTAGGTGTAAGTTTTCCCAAAATACATCCTTAAATTAATTAGCATTCTTCCCCCAAAATGAAGAACTCTTCAAATTCATATACATCAACATTTATTGCTCCTCAAAGAAATTGCACAAATCTATAAAAGTAATTTAAGGACAGATTAGACCTAAGACTCCACACTCATTTTGACATCTGGAACTAAGCCAGTTTCCTCAAGGGGATAAATGTAACAGCATTGCTACAGGCACAGAATACTAGATCTTCATTTATAAATTTTAACAAGTATACTCAGATTCGAAAATATGAGCCACTTCTCTCTAAAAACATTTTAGGTGGAGAGCACAAAAATAGATTTTTTTGTTAAGTTCAATATTGTAAAAAAGAAGTTATGACTACCTAAAGTCAGGTGAGTGAAGCTCTTTTGAACTGTCACTGTTAAAGTTTACTGAAAGTGAACAGATAGGCATCAAGGGGAGAATCTCCATCTGCGCTGAGCAGAAGCAGTGCGAGAGTAATGCAAAAGGGAAAATATATAATGATACTTAGACTACAATACAGACAGGTGTAGTATAAAATAGAATCAGAGAAAGCAAGATTCAGAAGGAAAAAGAAAACTATCCCAGGAGTGATTAGACTTCTAGGGAAACAAATTCAGCTCCAGGAAAAACTGAGAAAAGCTGTGTGAAATGTTTCTTCTCATTTTATCGGTCATCGTTACCAAGTCATATTCCTTAACCTAAAATGTGTTTTAAAGAGTAAATATAATTTATAAATATGTAAATGTAGAACTTTATGAATTATATATGTATAAGGAATTTAATGTACCGACTTACGAACAATACTTTTTATGTTTAAATATAGTCTTTAATATTTTGTATTTCCTCAGGTGAAATAATGTGCGTATAAGAACCTCTTTGCTATACATCACTTTATATAGATAATTGCTTTTCTTCTTTCCAAATCTCAATTTCAGTAGAGTGGAGTTAGTATAACTGAATCCCACAAACTATTTCAGTTGCAAAGAACTTTCTAAAAGGATAGTACTAGGAGAAAAACAGTGATTGAAAGAACTTTTAACTTTGGAGGCACAAATACCCTGTTAAGTTCTATTGTAGCAATTTTTCTAAACAGGTGCTTGTAACACAGCTGATATGAACCCAGTGATAAACTTGAGGTTGACGATGATAACTATGAGCCTGAATGTCAAATTGTGTTAATCTTTATGAAAAATTCTGAGGACAATATCCCTGGCATTTAATAGATTCCTAAATGTCTGTGATAAAAAGTTTAAAATGTTAAAATGTCTATCATACAGGGCTTTACCTACATGGCCATGCCACTGAGATTCACCCCAGTTAACTTATTTTCTGCGGAGGTAAAAGACCATGGAAGCTCAGCTCCAATCTAATGCTGCCCATTGACAAGTGGCTGCATAAGGAACTTCACCTCCCAGTTTCCTTTTCTACATTTGTAAAAGGAGTGCTTTGGGCTGGGAAAACATTTTTAACAGCTCGTGTAATTCTAAGGACTGTCCATTCTAGACTTTTCTCCTCTTATGTATGAGGAACCCTTAACTCATTAGAATAGGTATATTCTTATAAATCATAAAATTAAAAAGTTACATGAAACAATTTTAATAGAAATGTTGCTGATTGGCATATTGTATAAATAATTTGCAGGCCCAAGTATCTAAATTTTTAAAGATACTGCCAAAATGTTGCAAGCCTATGGGTGCTCAGAATTTCACATCTCATTTAAGAAGGAACTTTTAATGCCCCCAGAGTGTTTGTTTGGTGGCACTAATCCTCTATGCTTAATGTGAATAATTAGAAATGTAATATGAGCTTTTGTCATCCTTTTCAAAATGGTAAATTAAGACTACTCTACAATTTTCCCTTTTGGCACCAAATCTCTGGAAATAGTTTTAAAGGTAAATAAATGAGATCATTCAGTATTTGTCTTTCTGTGCCTGACTTATATCACCTAACATAACGTCCTCCAAGTTCATCCATGTTGTTTCAAATTACAGGATTTTATTCTGTTTCACAGCTGAATAGTATTCTATTGTATATAAGTATACATTTTCTTTATCTATGGGCACTTAGGTTAATTTCGTGTCTTGAACATTGTGAATGGCATTTCAATAAACTTGGGAGTGCAGATATCCTTCTGACATATTTTTTTCTACCAGTACTGAGATTGCCTAATTATATGGTAGTTCTATTTTTAATTTTTTGATGAAATTCCATTCTGTTTTCCATGATGTCTGTACTAACTTACATTCCAATCAACAGTATATGAATTGCCCTTTCTCTATATTCTTAACAGCATTTAATCAACATAGTGCAATTTTTAAAATATAGCAAGTTTTATGAATTATACCCATTTTAAAAATAAAATATTTGATTTGCTGAGACTGAGTGTAAATGAGGGTGTGGAAAAAGGATTCTCATATATTTATTTGAGGATAGATGAAAGTTTTAAATTTATGTTCTACATATCTAAGCATTTTTAATTCTTTTTCTTCTGTACAGAAATATGTGAACATGTTAAGAAAATATGCACATTAATATTTACCAAGTCATTTAAAATAGAAATTTAGCAACAATTAAATTATCCATAGGTTCAGCGGTAGATTTAAAAAATATGAAATATGAATAAATATGAAATATGAATCTTATGGATTACTATTTATCCAAAATTTATCTTTGTAAAATAACTTTGCAATATTTCCAACAAATATTGTTGAGTAAAAAAAAATTAGACTGTTGTGTAAAGTATAATAAAATGTAGGTACACCAGTAACAAAATAAGTTGGGGCTATAGACACAAAGTGAAAGACACAAAGAGAGTTTGAACAGAAGAGATTGGTTACTCAGGAGAAAAGAAGAAGAGAAGTTTGAAGAAGTAGTCAAAAGGAGAACTTTCACCTTATAAATAGTAATTAAATGGGCATCTAATGGGAATGGATTCAAAAATTTAGAAAACATTTTTAATTACAAGCTTAGTTGAAAGATAAAATTTTAAATCATCCAAATTAGAATATAAACTCTTTATATTTATTCTAATTACATAAAATTAAACTGAAAACTAAATTAAATGAGCTATAATAAATTACATTAAATTGACATTTAAATACATGTTTTTTTTCTTGCTATAGTTTATATTTATATAATCTTTTATATATTAATTTTATTTTTTCTGGGTGCATAGCAGGTATAAATATATTTATGGGTTTTATGAGAGATATTTTTATACAGGCATGCAATGCACAATAATTACATCAGGGTAAATGAGGTATCCATCACCTCAAACATTTATATTTTGTGTTACAAACTATCTACTTATATATTTTTGGTTATTTTAAAATGTACAATTAAATTATATGTTGCTATAGTCACCCCGTTGTGATAGCAAAGACTGGGCTTTATTCATTGTTTATAACTATTTGTTGAACCAATTAACCCTCTTCATTTCCCTCCACGACAATACTCTTCCCAGCCTCTGGTAACCATCATACTCTCTAGCTCCATGAGTTCAATTGTTTTAATTTCTAGCTCCCACAAATAGGTAAGAACATGCAAAGTTTATCTTTTGTGCCTGACTTAGCATAATGACCTCCAGTTCCCTCCATGTTGTTGCAATTGACAGGATCTCATTTTTTTCTATGGCTAAATAGTACTCCATTATGTATATGTACCACATTTTCTTTATCTAATCATCTGTTGATGAACACTTAGATTGCTTCAAAATCTTGACTATTGTGAATAGTGCTGCAACAAACATGGGAGTGCCAATATTTCTTTGACATGTCAATATTCTTTCTTTTGGGTATATACTTAGGAGTGGAATTGTTCAATTGTAAGGCAGCTCTATTTTTAGTTTTTTGAGGTGCCTCCAAAATGTTCTCCATACTGGTTGAATACTAATTTAAATTTCCACCAACAGTATTCTAGGGTTCCCTTTACTCCACATTCTCACTAGCATTTGTTATTGCCTGACATTTGGATTTGAACCATTTTAACTGGGATGAAATGATATCTAACTGTATTTTTGATTCACATTTATCTGATAATCAATGATATTAAGTATCTTTTCATATATCCGTTTGGCATTTTTATATCTTTGTTTGAGAAGTATCTATTCAATATTTTGCTCACTTTTAAGTTGGATTATTAGATTTTTTCCTATTTAGTTGTTTGAGCTCCTTTTACATTCTGGTTATCAATCCCTTGTCACAAGGATGGTTTTTAAATATTTTCTCCCATTCTGGGTGTTGTCTCTTCACTTTGCTGATTACTTCCTTTGCTGTTTAGAAGTTTTTAACTTGATGTGATCCCATTTGTCCATTTATGATGTGGTTGCCTGTGCTTGTGAATTTTTACTCAAAAAATCTTTGCTCACTCGTCAATGTCCTGGAGAGTTTCCCCAGAGTTTTCTTTTAGTAGTTTAATCATTTCAGGTCTTGATTTAATTATTTAATCCATTTTGATTTAATTTTTGTATAAGGTGAGAAATAGGAATATAATTTTTTCTCTTCTGCATATGGATATCTAGTTTTCCCAGCACCACTTATTGAAGACACTGTCTTTTCCCCATGGTCAAAATTGAGTTCACTGTAGGTGTGTGGTTCTCTATCCATTTCCATTGGTCTATGTGTCTGTTTTTATGTCAGTAACATGGTGTTTTGATTACTATAGCTCTGTAGTGTAATTTTAAGTCAGATAATGTCATTCCCCCCAGTTTTGTTCTTGTTGCTTAGGATAGTTATGATTATTCCAGATCTTTTGTGGTTCCATATACATTTTAGGATCATGTTTTCTATTTCTCTGAAGCATGTCATTGGTATTTTGATAAGGATAACACTGAATTTGTAGATTACTTTTGGTAGTATGGATATTTTGACAATATCGATTCTTTCAATTCATAAAGATGGAATATCTTTTCGTTTTTGGTTTCCTCTTTAATTTCTCACATAATTATTTCACAGTTTTCCTTGTAGAGATCTTTCACTTCTTTGGTTAAGTTTATTCCTAGGTATTTTATTTTATTTGTAGCTCATGTAAATGGGATTACTTTCTTGATTTTTTTCCAGATTGTTCAACATTGGGATATAGATATGCTACTCATATTAATATGTTAATTTTGTATTCTGCAACTTTACTGAATTTGTTTATCAGTTTTAATAATTTTTTATGGGAGTCTTCAGCTTTTTCTCAATATAAGATGATACCACCTGCAAACAAGGATAATTTAACTTCTTCTATTCCAATTTGAATGCTCTTTGCTTTCTCTTTTGTGATTGCTCTAGCTAGTATTTTCAGTACTATGTTGAGTAACAGTGGTGCAAGTCACCATCCTTCTTGTGTTCCTCATCTAAAAAGAAGGGCCTTCAGTTTTTCCCCATTCAGTATAATACAAGCTGTGAGTCTGTCATATATAGCCTTTATTAGGTTGTATTATGTTCCTTCTATACCCAATTTATGGAGGATTTTTATCATGAGGGGATGTTGAATATTATCAAATGCTTATTCAGCACCAATTGAAATGATTATATGTTTTTGTCCTGTATTCTGTTGATATGATGTATCACATTACTTTATTTGCGTATGTTGACTCATCCTTTTGTTACTGGCATAAAACCCACTTGGTCATGATGAATGATCTTTTTAAAGTATTGTTAAATTGATTTGATATTATTTTATTGGGAATTTTTTTATCAGTATGCATCATTGATATTGTCCTATAGTTTTTTTTTTAATATGTCTTTGGTTTTGATATCAAGTGACACCATCTTCATAGAATCAGTTTGCAAGTATTCCTCCCATTTTTATTTTTCAAAATAATTTGAATAGGATTGGTATTAGATATTCTGAAAATGCTTGGCAAAATTAATCTGTGAAGCCATTAGGTTTGCTTTTTGTTGCTGTTGTTTGTGTTTTATTTATTTGTTTATTTTGGATGCTTTTTACAATGCCTTCAATCTTATTACTTGTTATTGTTCTGTTCAGGTTTCAAATTTCTTCATAGTTCAATCTTGGTAGGTTGTATATGTTTAGGAAATTGTCTTTTCTTTTAGATTTTCCAATTTATTAGCATATAATTGCTCACAGTAGCCACTAATTATCCTTTGAATTTCTGTGGTATCTGTTGTAATGTTTCTTTTTTCAACTTAGATTTATTTGGATCTTTAGAGTTTAGTTTATTTACATTCAATTTTAATATTGATAAGTAAGGACTTACTCCTGCCATTTTGTTATTTGTTTTCTGGCTATTTTGTTGTTTTTTCTTACTCCTGTCCTTCCTTCCTATCTTTCTTTTACTGAAGATGATTTTCTCTGTTGTTATGAGTTAATTTCTTCCTTTCTGTGTGTATTTTAGATTTGATGCTGTGTGTTTTAGATTTTATATTACTATGAAGCTTGGAAAAGCTATCTCTTAGCCCATTATTTTATACTGATAACAACTTAACACTGATTGCATAAACAAATAAAAAAGCACAAAGAAAACTAATAAAAACTCTACATTTTAACTTCATTAACCCACTCTTTAACTTTTTATTGTTTCAATTTATATATTGTACTGTCTTTGTCTTGAAATGTTGTAATTATTTTTATTAATTCATCTTTCAGTCTTCCTACTTAAGCTAAGAGTATTTTGTACACCACAGTGAAAGTGTATAATATTCTTTGTTTTTCTGTGTACTTACTATTACCAGTGAGTTTTCTAACTTTGGATGATTTCTTATTGCTCATTAGTATCCTTTTCTTCTGATCAAAGTCATCCTTTTAGCATTTCTTATAGGACAGTCTGGTGTTGATGAAATCCTTCAGCTTTTGTTTGTCTGGGAAAATCGTTATTTCTCCTTCATGTTGAAGGACACTTTTGCTGAACGTACTATTCCAGGGTAAATTATATTCTTCAGCCTTTAAAATATGTCATGTCACTCTCTCCTGGCTTGTAAGGTTTCCACTGAAAAGTCTGCTGCCAAATGTATTGGAGCTCCATTGTATGTTATTTGTTCCTTCTCTCTTGCTGCTTTTAGCATCTTTTCTTTTGACTTGACCTTTGGGAGTTTAGTCATTAAGTGGTAGGCTTCTTTGAGTTAAATCTGCTTTGTGTTCTATAATCTTCTTATGCTTGAATATTAACATCTAGGTTTGGAATATTTTTTATTATAATCTCTTTTAATGAACTTTCTACCCCTATCTTTCTCAACCTCCTGCTTAAGGCTAACAACTCAGATTTACCCTTTTGAGTCTATTTTTTTTTTTAATTCTTTTTTACTTTTATCTTCTTTGTGTATTTTCAAACAGGCTGTCATCAAGCTAATTCTTTCTTCTATTTGATCAATTCTGCTATTAAAAGACTCTGATACATTTTTCAGTATGCCAATTGTATTTTTCAACTTCAGAATTTTGCTTGACTCTTTTTAATCATTTCAATTTTTTTGTTAAGTTTATCTGATAGACTTTTGAATTTCTTCTCTGGGTTATCTTGCTTTTCTTTGAGTTTTCTCAGCACAGGTATTTTGAATTATCTGTCTAAAGGGTAGCATATCTCTGTTTATCCAGAATTGGTCCCTGGTGTTTCAGGTAGTTTATTTGGTGATGTCCTGTTTTCCTGGATGGTCTTTATGCTTCTGGATGTTCATCTGTGACTGAGTATTGAAGAGTTGGGTATTTATTGCAGTCTTTGCAGTCTGGGATTTTTTGTACCTGTCCCTTTTGGGAAGACTTTCTAGGTATTCTAAAAGCCTTAAGTGTTGTGATCTAAGCTGTAGTTGCATTAGGGCTATTCCAAGCCCAATAATGCTGTGGTCCTTGCACACTCATAGAAGTACTTCCTTGATGCTCTTAGATAAATCTAGAAGAATTCTCTGGATTACCAAGCAGAGACTCTTCTTCTTTTCCCTTGCTTTCTCCTGAATAAGCAGAATCTCTCTATCTCTGTTCTGAACTTCCTCAAGCTAGAGGTGGGTTGACACAAACACCCCTGTGGCCAACATCAGTATGACTGTGCTGGGTAAAACCTGAAGCTAGCACAACTCTGGATCTTGCCTAAGGCTTGCTGTAATCACTACCTGGCTATTTCACTGAAGGCCCTGGAGCTCTACAACCAGTAGGTGGTGAATCCAGGCAGATTTGTGTACTTCCCTTTAGGGTCATGGGTACCCCTAGGTCCCCATCATATTCATAAGTGGCATCCAGTAGCCAGGGATTGGAGTCAAAAATCTTAGAAGTCTGCCTGGTATTCCATTGTACTGTGGCTAAGCTGACACTTGAACCAGGTAACACAATTTTTCCCACTCTTCCCTTTCCTTTCCCCAGACAGGGGAGCTCACCTACGGCCACCATCACCACAGGCCCATGGGGAGTATTTTCAGGCTACTTCTGATATTCCCTCCAGGCCCAAGTGCTAGTCTGTCAGCTTGTGGTAAATTCTGCCTGGTCTGGGACACACCCTTAGGGGAGTGGGCTCCCCTCTGGCTCATGGCATGTCCAGAAATGCTATCTAAGAGCCAAGGCCTGGAAACGAGGACCCCAAGAGCCTACTTGGTTCTCTACTCCTCCTCTGTGGCCAAATTAGTACTTAATGTGCAAGACAACATCCCGTTTACTTTCCCCTCTGCTTTTCTCAAACAGGAGTCTCTCCTTGTAGCCACCACAGCTGGGAATGTGCTGAGTCACTCCTGAAGCCAGCAAGTCTCATAGTCTCACCCAAGGCCCATGATATATTAGCTGGATATCACTGTTGATTATTCATGGCCCAAGGGCTCGTTAGTCAGCAAGTTATGAATCTTGCCAGGACTGGCACCTTCCCCTTAAAGCAGCAATTTCCCTTCTGGTCCACGGTGGGCCTAGACATGTTGTTTGGCAGCCAGGTTTTAGAAAGGGGGCCTTGTGACTTTGACTGGTGCCCTATCCTAGTGTGGCTAAGCTAGTATCCAAGAATCAAGACAAAGTTGTCTTTACTCTTCCCTTTCCTCCATCTAGTAAAGAAGAAGGGTCTCTTTTTGAGCTGTGAGCTGTGCAACCCAGGGTTAGGGGAGGGCTGGTGCAAGCATTCCCTTAGCTGCCTCGGCTGGCTTGTGTTTCAGTAGGCCATGTGGCCCCCAGGTCTACTGGCTCTGAGCCCAGTTTAGCAGTAGGATACACCTAAGAGTTTCAGTCTTTGTGACCTAGACTGCCTCTTAAGTTTATTCAGAGCCCTACATCCCATTAGCCAACATTTGTGAGTCTTGCCGGAGTCCAAGTTCCAACCCCTGGGATGAGCAATTTCCCTCTACCTAAGGCTGGCTTAAATACTTACTCCATGGGTACACATCAGCTGAGTTCAGCCTGGTTTTGCTTTCTACTATGACAGGGCAGTACTGAGTTTAATGTAATATCATAATTGCGTGTATTCCCTCTCCCAAGTGTACAGCCGTTCTCTCTCTGACCTGTAGCCACATCTGGGGGATGGCAGAAGGTGCCAAGCGTTGCTTTTCACACCATGGCATTGCTGCCAGGGGATGGAGTAAGGATGGTATAGGTGATTCAAGACTGTTTTTTCTATGTCTTCAGTGCCTCTTTCAATGATATGAAGTTAAAACTAGGTACTGTTAATGCTAACCTGATGTTTGCTTCTTATGAGAGTGATTTTTTTGGTGTAGTTATTAAATGTGTGTCCTTGTGGGGGAGATACATGAATTTTTGAATTTTTAATTTATTTTAAACTTCATGAGAATTCTTCTCACATTGCAATTTAAGGCCTATTTGAAGAGATCACAGGGAGTCCATATAACCATAAGATATTGGGTAGACACAATTGGCATTTGTAACACAGAGAATAAATGTTAAATTTCAATACGAAATTTAAAATTTACCTCAAAATATAAAAAATTAAAAATTATAAATTTCAAATAGAATATGCTCAACTTGCTAATTTTAAATTTAAGTTTAAAAAGCTGAAAGAGTAATCTTGTTTAATTTGGCATTTCAGGATAGTGGATAGAGTTGTGTATATAACATCCCTTTTTCTACTAAATTATTCTGACACATTCACAAGGGAGAAAATATCAGAGACTTAAAGTGAATCACTTGAAAAAAATATATTCCTGATGTTTTAATATCTTAAATGTTAGAAAAAAACACATCATTACTGAGAAAAGTAATTACTACCTAATTGTACTAATAATTATTTACTAATTAATTATGCTAATTTGTACCGTCTCTGCTGGGATAGGATAACTGAAAACTTGCACCTAATTTTTCCTGCACTGTGCCCTGTTTGCCTTTTCCCTTTGTTGATTTTAATCTGTATTTTTTGCAGTAATAAGCCACAATAGTAATTTTAATAACTTTTTCTGATTTCCTTGAATCGTTTTTGTTAGTCATCAATCCATAAATGATCTTGGGGACTCCAGTGTAGGAGAGGATCAGAGCACCATTGACACAAGGAAGAAAAAAAGTTGTAGGTATAAAGAAGGATTGCTTCCAGGACTCCCACCGATATCAAAGTCCCTGGATATTCAAATCCCTTGTATAAAATGGCATCATATTTGCATATAACCTATGCATATCCTCTTGTATTCTTTGAATCATCCCTAGTTTACCTATAGTACCTAATATAATGTAAATGCTATGTTATGTACATAAATACTATATTGTTTTTTATTTGTATTAATTTTATAGTTGTATTGTTAGTTTAAAAAAAATTTGTTTTTGATCCAATTGGTTGAGTTTGTGTGAAACCCATGAATATGGAGGGCCAATTCTAATCACAAATGGCACACTTTAAAAGGTACTCTTAGAATAAAAAAAATTTAATAGATGAGTTCTATAAAATTACATAATCTCTCCTTTCTTGGCCTAATTAATATGACTGTTACTTTTTAAAATGATAATTTACATACAATAATATAGATAAATCTCAAATAGAGCATACTAAATAAAAGAAGTCAGCCATTAAACAAAAACAAAAACAAAAACACCTCTATTGTGTATATTTCCATTTATATGACATTCTTGCAAAGTTAAAACCATAGGGACAGAAAGCAGATTGGAGGTTCTAGTGTTGGGTCTTGAGGTGGACACTTAGAAAATTTTGTACATGTTGTAACTGTTTTATATTTTAACTGAGGAGTAGATTCATAACTCTAAACTGTAAAACTCAGAACTGTACACTAAAAAGTATAAATTATCTGTGTATGAATTACTTAATATTTTAAAAATTGAAAAAATCAGGGATTAAAAAGGTGAGAGTTCACTCAGTTTCTTTCAACAAATATATATGTACTGCCTTCCATGTGCCAGGTGCTGGTGACATGGTGGTGATGAAGGATGAAAAGCACTACTCTCAGTAACCTGAAAGTGGATTGGTGAAGAGATCATGTGACAGCAACCAGTTGAACTCATCAGGCCTTTAATGAAAATCTACATTGCAAAATGTCTGAGATGAGAGAAAAGGAAAGGGGAAGTCAGATTTGTCATGAAAACTCACGCCACTTATCAATACAATTCTAAGTCCAGAAAATACCACTACTCATTAAAGAAACAAATATTTAGGGAAGAGACACCATTAGCAAAATCGAAGTATAATTTTAATATTTGTTTAATATATAAGTATTATATAGAAAAGTATTCATTTTTTTTTTCGTTTGTTTGTTTTTTGTTTTTTTTTTTTTGAGACGGAGTCTGGCTCTGTCGCCCGGGCTGGAGTGCAGTGGCCGGATCTCGGCTCACTGCAAGCTCCGCCTCCTGGGTTTACGCCATTCTCCTGCCTCAGCCTCCCGAGTTGCTGGGACTACAGGCGCCCACCACCACGCCCGGCTAATTTTTTGTATTTTTTAGTAGAGACGGGGTTTCACCGTGTTAACTAGGATGGTCTCGATCTCCTGACCTCGTGATCCGCCCGTCTCAGCCTCCCAAAGTGCTGGGATTACAGGCTTGAGGCACCGCGCCTGGCCTGAAAAGTATTAATTTTAAAGAAGTACTTTTTATCAGACTATTAATGTTAATAAAAATGGTGTATCAATTTAGTTTTCAAAGATGATCACTTTTCTGTGAGAATAAATAGCTACTGTTTCAAGTTCTGTGATCTAGAAATCAAGGTAATAATGTTAGTTGTTTTACAGTGAAAATTATAATATCCACGGTAAAGACAGAGATTTTTTTATGTGAAGATTATAAAATGAAAATAGATACATATATATCCAAGCTTTGATCTCCATTACATAAACTGAAATCTATAAAAGAAATTTAAAACTCAACTTGAAATAGATATATGGTGAATAAAAACGTTATATTGCTAGAAAGATTTGAGTCGCTCTGTTCTTACAGTGTTTCTAAGCAATTTACTTTTTCTCTTATAGATACACATTTTATATATCTGAGAAGACCTTGTATTCCAATATGCCTCAGTAATTTTCTGCTATAGCTAGCTGTCATGAAAAGATTTTTGATGCTAAAAGAAAGTTACTGATTTGTCATGTTGCTGAATCAGATTTATGTTAAAGTCGTCTTTTCCTCTCAAGTTTCTGATATTCAAATCTTCAATTTATTTTAAACTTCATGAGAATTCTTCTCACATTGCAACTTAAGGCCTGTTTGAAGAGATCACAGGGAGTCCATATAACCACAAGACAATGGGTAGACACAATTGGCATTTGTAACACAGAGAATAAAGAATTTATATACTTAGTATTTACTCAAAGAGGAACATAAGAATAATCATTGTATATCTTCAAGGATATAATTGGTACAGGCCTCTGTTTTGTGTTATTTCGGCATAAGCAATGACATGACAATTATTGAAAGATATCAGGATTGATATTACCTCTATAAGTTTTAGAAAATTATATTTTTTTCAATGACTAGCTCTTATTTTTTATCTCCTGTTCCCTATTTCAGAGACACATGTAATAATAACTCACAGATTTAAGATTATACACAATTATTCTAGTATTAGTTTTATCATTATTTTATTTTGTATTTTCAGCCAAGTAACTTAAATTCTCTGACTTTTTGTTTCTTTCACTGTAAATTGTAAAAATTGAGTTAGATGATTTCTCAGTTTGCCCTCTTTATTAATTTGAGTTTTCTTAAAAGTGGAGCTTGACACAAGCATATAGGTGTCAGTAGTTTTGGAAGATGTAACTCATAGAGTAGGAGTGAGGAGCAGGAAGAGTGAGAGTGGAAAAGTCTAATTAAAGCGTATAGTCAAGGTTGCAGCTCTACCAACCCCATGGAAGCTGTGAGTAGTATACTAAATGCCTCCAAGAAATAATTGGGCAATGAACAATCACATTGGCGCTCATCCTCTGTAGGGTGAGAATTATCCCTGAGGCAGATAACTCTCCCAACAGTTCTGGGCTGCTCCTGTGCTTGGGTAGGAGCTGAGCAGGAACTCATGACTTCAGGGAAAGCCCTTTGGGAAGACAGCAGAGTCATACAAAATGGATGGCTTCTATAGGACTCTCAGTGGGCACAGAATGGAACTCCTGACAACAGCAGGGCTAATATCTAATTTCAAGAGCCTGGAATTGTGGCACCATGAGTATCAAATACTCTTTCAAAGGTAAAGATCACTATGATTTTTTAGCTTAAGGATGATATTTCCTGAATTGAATTGAACATACAGTCCTATGGGGAAAAAAATAAGAGTGGGTAGCAGGAACCAATAAAAATTATCATGATCCTCACGATATCTGTACATAGGGAATGATGCAGTATTGAGTAATTTGTTCATATTCCTTGACAATTTCTGAAAAGAATGAGATATTTTAATGAATTGTTTAATTTTAATGGATAAAACTGTATATATTATCATGTATAACATGATGTTTTGAAATACATATGCATCATGGAATGGTGGAACTGAGCCAATTAACATATGTGTTACCTCAAATCTGCATCATTTTGTAATGGTGAGAGCACTTAAAAACCATTCTCTTAAGAATTTTCAAGAATACAATACATTGCTGTTAATTATCATCACCATGTTGCACAATAGATCTCTCAAATGTATTGTTCCTATCTCATTGAAAGTTTGTATTCCCCTATTCACCCAAGCCAAACCTTAGTACCACTATCTTACTCTCTGCTTCTGCCTAGTACATATAACATAAATAGCATGGTAGTTTGAATTCTGAGATAGAAAAAGGTGATTTACCAAATAATGTCACTCTGATGAAAGATTCTTTAAGAACATCCAGTTATTAATTGAGAAGTTCTAGCTTAGTAAGTTGCTTCCTAATTAGTCATATAACTTTCCTAATGCCAAGGTATTGGAAAAGGGACATCTTTGTAAGTATTTAGTCATATTTCCTATTATAAATAATAAATGGATTTGCTGATACATAAATCACTCTTTTTAGTTTAGTTATTGTAAATTAACCCATAGTGAGATATAACTATTGGATGAGGAAAGAAAAATTGAGTTTTAAAATATGCAGACCTTAGAATTAAACCCTGCATAATGATGCCATAAGATACAGAACATGTATAGAGTTTAGTCTGGAGAGGAAGGATTATACACACTCACATAAGCACACACACTCATATAAGCACACACACACACACACATGTTAAACCAAGCATCACATTATTAACTTTCAACTATGCTCATCTGAACCTAGAGTATGTATGGAAATGTTTAATGGCTGCCACAGGAGACACAGGTGAGGCTCCCAAATGATTTCTTTACCCTTGTCTATAAAGATAAGAAGAAATACAAAACAAAATAGCAACCATAATAACTTAATGGCTATAACATGTTAATGTACCAGATAAAACTTGCATCTGAAGACTGCTTTCAGTTTATCAAATGAAAGCAAGGGCTTATGAAGGTAATGGAAATGAGATCATTGGGAAAATATTGTGTGAAGGGGCTTTCCTATCACTCTTGTTTACAACTCAACTTAATAAACATACAGTATACTACTTTCTGCTATTCTTTTTCCTATGTTTCCCAATTATTTTGATAACACACTTTACCACTGTGGCCAGTTCTTCTCCTGACTCTTTCACATAAATAAAGTGTCTATATTCTGAAAAATTTTATGTTTATTCTGAGCTGAGCCAACCTTAATCTTTGACTGATTACATGCCTGATTGTGTCCTTTTCAGCTTCAAATATTTTCTAACAGTTGATAGCAGTAGGAACTTCAGGTAGAAATGGGGGATAAAAACAAGAATGTGGTAGAAAATAAACAAAAGAAATAAAAAGAGGTAGAGATAAGGACTTTTTCAAGCAATTCACATTATGTAGCATATTTTGCAGGTTTATTCCATGGTGAGCTAGGAATGTAATATAAATGTAATAATATTCAAATACATTTTATAAGAAGAACCTAGAAGACTCAGATAATATCATGCATCTGGAAGAATTGTTTTTCATAAAATGTATTCTATATTATTGATAAGTGAGTGTGGTATTCTATGTTAAACTATTTCTAATGAGCTATACAATTTATTCAAGGTAAACACCGTGTGTGGTAGTTTGAATGTAAAACCAGAATACAATTTAAAAACCAGTACTTAATGTGCCTTGGGTCACAAGGGTAGCTACAAAATCATGTGACATGTTATAAGAAACACACTGGAACTTATACATTTAATCAGGTGTTACAGGTGACAGTAGTGTCATTGTTAGTGACTGCATCATTTATTCTGTTTAGACCAAGTTTTCCCAGGAACTGTTCCATTTGCGTGACTCCTGGAGGTAAAGAGTCACACAAAAACTGTAATCTCATTATTTACAGAGTTGTCTTATTTTTTGGTTGTTTTATTTTCATGATTTATCTAGCATGCTAGTCACCAGTTTTGAGTCCAGTGAGTTTTGATTATTTCTAAATATCAGTTCTATCCCTTGATTCCTCCCCAAAAACGTATTGCCATTTTCCAAAATGTAAAACTATGCTAATACTTCTCTGAAGTTTTCTGGAATAAAGCTCAAAAATATACTGGGCACTGTTAGAATAAGTTTATAGACACACACAGTGAATATGGAAAATAAAGCATCACCCCCATTTTCATTACATTTATACATTAGGAACAAAAAAATTATCATTCAAGACATTGTGCTTGGCACTGAGAGATGCCAGGAGATAATTCTGAAGGCCGTATTTCAACAATGCCAGGCCAGAAGTTCTAGAATGACTTGGCAACTCTAATAGTTAAATGTACAATAAAAATTACTACAACTGAAAACAATTTATACTAAATTGCCATGCCTTAAAATGACAGAAATTTTGGCAGTAGCTGTTATTCAGAATGTATCCATAATGTTCTACCATTGTAGTTTTCTTTACTCAAGCAAATGAGCATGGTTAATTTTTTGCACTTCAAAGTCTACAAAATATTTTAGGTATCAACTGCTAGTCTATTACAGCTCTTCTTACACTGATATATTTGTATTTTGTAGTATGCTGAGAACAAATAAAAGACTGTACAGTAAAAATGGTAAGTCATTTAGCATTTGTTTTCTTATGTTCCGAATACTCTTACATAAGTCACTTTCAATGAAGATAATTAAAAAGTAAGGATCTTAGGCTTTACGTCTGAGACATAAATGAGTAATCAATGTTATGTATGTAAAGAACTAAATTCAGGCATGTTGAGTTCATAATTTTATCTTAGTCTCAAATTCATAATTTACTTGAGAATGGACATAAAATGGTTACATTTTAAAATAATGTATAACTGTCACCAAGGGGGTGTTCACTTAACTTTGCCTACTGGAAATACCACAGGTTTCTTTGAAATTGAAAAAGGGCTGTAGATGAGGACTTAGAGGTTCAGTGATTAAATAATTTGTCAAAAGTTGCATTTCAAGGGTGACAAGGGCAGATTGGAGTTCCTAATTTTATTTTATAATGTCTGCTCTTTTGTTATATAATAATGTTTTCTTCTACCAGGCTGCTTTTCTAAAGGTGTCTGTCATATCCATTCTTCATGCAAATGCCAACATTATGCATGCAGTTATGTTTCTTCCACTTGGATGTTGCCTTCCCTTTTTGCTCATAAAGTTCTACTTTATAAAATTCCAGTCATTCCACCTCTACTAATTGTTACTTTCCCTGAACCACTAATGAACTTTGGAGCTATAGAAAACTGATTAGCACCTAAGTACTTTTTTGTTAAACTGTATGATAGTTTTATATCCCTAAATATGTTAGGTTGTAAACTCCACTTCTAAGGCCCTGGGACACATGTATGCAAAGTGTAGAATATATATTGACAGCACTGTAAATAACTGCTTATTTAATTGTCTCACTGATTCATTTAGTTATTCATGCAATCATTTCATGCATCTTGATGATTATTTCAAATTCATATTATTTGTATGTTAAAGATTATATAGAATTTCTGATTCTGGTTTATAAAGAAAATGGGGCCAATCTTACTCACTCATATTACACTACAAGAACAGAAAAAAATATATATAAAGTAATAGGTTCTTTTTGTTTGTTTGTTTGTTTTAGATATTGGACAATAAGCAGTGTAGAACTATTACCTCTGAGAAAAAAGACATAAGGACAATCACGTGCTTGCCTCTACCTTACTGCCTGGAGGCAGCTTCCAGACCAAAATAAAGGGAAGGGAAACCCAGAGTCAGGCACTCTTGCTAAATTAAGGAGATAGAGATTGAACTTCAGGGAAATCAGTGTGCCTAGAATTTGTGGGACAGAATCTCAGAGGGAAGGAAACTGCAAAGGGAGGGATCTCCAGACGTCCTTAGAAATCTCTCCTTGAGTCTTTTTCTAATTATTGGTTTATATGTGAATGCTACTAGTAAGCAGTAAGCAAACAGTTCCTGAAGTTCTCAAAGGGATGGGAACAATTATGTCTGCAACAGCAAGAGGAGGAAGACTTCCTCGTATATAGAGCATTGGGTAGAGCGCAAAAATGGTATTGCCTTAGTAGTGGGATTAAATTTGTCATGTACCAAAAGTTACTCTAAACCTGTCCTAGCTAGTTTTAAAAGCAAGTCTTGAAAGAATTAAATTGATTCCAATATTTAACTACATCTCAGATAAAAATCCAATAATTTTCAAAGAAAAAACAACAACAGCAGCAACAAAAAGAGAACCCAACAAAGTAGAATTCACAGTACTCAGCAATTTAAAAAAAAAAAAAAAGGTATTAGCCTTGCAAGGAAGCAGGAATGGACGAATGGATGAACCATAACCTAAAGAAAAATCAACCAACAGAAAAGACACAAAAATTACAGAGTTGATGTTGTTAGTAGACAAAGATATTAAAAGTTTATGCTTAATAAAATGTAGGAAAAAATGTGAAAATTAGGAGAGAAATGGAAATATCAAATAAATCCAAATGGAATGTACAGAGACAAAAGCATAATACTTGAAATACTACTACTCTGTGTTTTTTGATATGTGCTTGAAGCTTTTCCTCCCACATATGGATATATAATTGTTTTTTTAAAAAATTGCTGGAAAGAATTTTTTTTCTTTGAATTACTTTTACACCTTTGTTGAAAGTTGATTAATCATATATGTATGTTACTATTTATGGACTCTTTTCTTGTTCCATTGATGTGTGAATCTATCCTTCCTTCGACGCCACACTCTCTTGATTAGTGTAGCTTTATTTTAAGATTTGAAATCAGCAAGTTTGAGTCCTTAACTTGCAATGGTGTTTCAATTTTTATAACATTGCATTGTCTTAATGCACAAATGCAAAAAAGGATATATTGCCAGACATAATTTTGGCAAGAAAATGTGATATTTCTCAGCATCTTGATACTCAGAAAACTCTAAGATTTAAAGAAAAGCTTAGTTATGTTAAAAAATATAATAAAATAGCCTTGATTGGAGTGAGAATCTTTCAAATATATATTTGCTGTTCAATTTTTTCCATACTTTTCTCTCAAGTGAAAAGAAGTTTTGTTTCAGATTCAGTTTATCTTTGAGATTTGTCAATATTATTATCTCTTCACTTTTAATTATTAATATATATTACAAGATGATTTTGCACCTTAGTTTTTGCTATTATTTTCGTTACTGAATGTTTCATTTAAAAATGTTGCAGTCTTATTCTAATTGTGCTCATTAAGGTATCATTCATGTATCTGCTAATTCTTACATACTCTAGGTGCTAAGAAATGAGAAAAGATCACTAGAGGCAAAAAAGGTGATTGTAAGAAGACAAATGGCCAAATTTCTTACATTAAATGAAATTAAAATAAGAAAATGAAACCTAAATTATGGCACAAAATGAAACTTATGTAAAGGGAAACATTAAATGGCTATGATTATCGTTGTAAGACACGGAAAGAAATGTGAAATCAATGCATTTGTTTTATTCACTTTTTTATTTATTTTCACTCAAGGCTTGAGCTCACATTTTATTTATATATTAAGACCTGTTTTTTGCAGCAAATGTATTAAAACAAAATATATTTTCAATAAAATTTATATTTGGCCAGTTGCATTATCTATAGCAATAATGCCATGTTATATTTAAAATAATCATTTTTAATTATTCATGAATACAAAAAATGCTGTTCCCAGCACCATGCTTTAAAATAGGAAGCCCTTACAACAACAAAAGTGTCTTCATGTTGGCTTTCTGAAAAATAAATTCTCATCTATTTATCTTAGAAATTAAATTTGTAAGCGGAAGTACAGCCAAAGGAAAATTTTTCTTCTTAATTATTGTTTGTTTGCTTTTTGTCATTTTATGCAACCTTCAAGTTTCTGACCTAAACTTTCAACCATCAACTTAGAGTGCTTGCTCATCTTTGAAAAGGAAAAGTGGAGTAATCAGGGCAACATTTTTCTTCCTTCATGTTGAATATGAAGGATGTAAGATAATAATATGTTAGAATATGCTTTTCTTCTATGTTATTCCCGCAGCTAAATGTGAGACTGTCAGTTTTCTGAGAGTGTATCTACATGGTAAATGTTCAGCGACCTTCAAATGTCTTTGGCCATTTTCTTTCTCTCTTAATATATTGTTTTATATTTACTTTTCTATTTAACTTCAAACTTTTTAGAAGGTTTCTTGTTTGGTTTTACCTTTAGTCTTATACTTTTTATATTCCCATAAACTTACAAGATTGATAGAGCACTAGGAATGAACAAGGGACCTTCTGGAATGCAGTGTGATAGTTAAAATATGTGAATAGACACCCCTAAGAGAAGATACATATGTGGTTAATAAGCATAGAAAGATGTCCAACATCAGTAGTCTTCTGGAAATTCTAAATAAAAACTACATTGAGATTCCACTATGTGCACATTAGTATGAGTAAAAAAATACCAACTATTAGTAAGGAACAACTATAAACAGTAAACACTACTGGTGGGAGTGAACAATGGTACAACCATTTATGAAAAGTGCTTGATAGTTGTTTGTTAAATTCAATGTATACTTGCAATATGACCCAGGAATTTTACTGCTAGGTTTTTATCTAAGAGAAGTAAAATGCATTCATGTGAGAATGTGTACCTGAAAGTTCACTGCTGCTTTATTCAAAATAACCAAACACTGAGAACTGTAGTATAACCATAAAGTACACTACTCGGAAATAAAAAGAAGCAAGCTACTGATATATGCAGCAAAATGGCTAAATTAGAAAAATGTGTTGAACAAATGAACCCAGGCACAAAATAATAATTAGTATATGACTTAGTATATGATTCTATATACATGAATAGGTTATTATATTAAATTATAGGACAGGCCAAACAAATTTATAATTTCAGAGAGAAGTAAGATGTTACCTGTGTTGATAATGGGTTGTATCAACAGCAAAGGGACAGAGAAGATCCTTTGGGGGAAATAAAAATATTTAGTTTACATGTTGATAACAAGGGTAAATATGTTCATCAAAGTTTACCAACCTCTACATCTAAATAGATACATTTAATTTTATAAAATCTATACTATTAAAGTTGAATATTTTATGATAAGCTTGATAAATGATAAGTTTGATAAAGTCGTAGCATTTACAAGTTTCTTGAATGATTACAATATAAAACCAGCCATAAAAATTAGTAAAAGATGCAAGATAGGACACATTTATACTGACATAATGGCAGTATAAATGTGTTTTTTGCAAATGTTTGTATATTTGATTTCTATCACATTTTTTAATAAACCTTTATATCACATGAATAGTCAAATTACTTGGATTAAATTGATGCCATACATGGTGGTTTATAATGTAATAAACATTACAAGTGCTTTCAAAAAAATCTGTTAAAAATATACAATTTCTTTATTCTCAGTGATTACTCCCTTTATTCTTACATAGTATAAATATAGCTAGCAGGTTTTTTAAAAAATTACTTTTACTAGAAGCAGATATGTCTCATCTTCACTATCTGTTTAATTTTCCTTCATAAATGTGTTGCAAACACAAATGTGTGTCTCATAAACCGGACTGCCACTTAGCTGTCAAATATTGTCCCTGGGTATGCTTTCCAGTCTGGTGACTTTCCAGCAACACTCTATTTGGCATGTCAGCCATGTTTCTCTGTGAAAAATAGGCATTTCTGGGAAGTTTCTAAATTGTCTTTTTAGCCTAAATGAACCAAAGGATATTTCAAGGATATCATGTATATATAGCACTTCATGTCAAACTAGAAAGTTCAGTGAAGGTCTGATATTTCTTCTTTCCTATCCTTAAGATGCTGCTGTCCTCATTCTTGAAACTGCAGAGGGTATATCCACATGAAAGCTAATCCTGTGCCTTCAGTCACACATCACTGCAATCAGAGTTCCTCTTCTTCTTCAATACTGAGAGCATATGTGATAGGCATCGTGGCTGAAACTACAGCTGTAGTGTCCACTGCTAAGCAGACATGTCTGGTAAAGGGAGGACTCCCAGAAATACAGCACTTGTCGACTTTGCAGGAGACTGACTGATAAGGATGCTAAATAAAATATAGGATGTCTAGTTAAATGTGAATCTTAGATAAATGAATGAATGATTTTCAGCATAAATATGTCCCATGCAACATTTAGGACATATTTACTGTGATGCTTAATACTGAATGTCAACTTGATTAGACTGAAAGAATGCAAAGTATTGATCTTGGGTGGGTCTGTGAGGATGTTGTCAAAAGAGATTAACATTTGAGTCAGTGGGCTGGGAAAGGCAGACCCACTCTTAAGTGGGGTGGGCACCATCTAATCAGCTGCCAGTTTGGCTGGAATATAAAGCAGGCAGAAAAATGTAAAAAGCCTAGACTGACTTAGCCTCCCAGCCTACATCTTTCTCCCATGCTGGATACTTTCTGCCCTTGAACATCGAACTCCAAGGTCTTCAGCTTTGGGACACAGATTGACTTCCTTGCCCCTCAGCTTGCAGACAGCCTATAGTGGAATACTGTGATCATGTGAGTTAATACTACTTAATAAAATCCTAGGAGTTTTATTAAGTTTAATAAACTAATAGGAGATATATATCTCTCCTATAGGATATATATATAATATATATTACATGTTATAAAATATATATTATATATAAGGATTATACATAACAAGGATATCTACTATCTCTTTTATATATTATATGTTATATATATTATATGTTTTATATATATATTCGTTCTGTCCCTCTAGAGAAACGTGACTAATACACTAAAGAAAATTGTTTGTTGCTTAATGGGACAAATTTATACTTAAAAAGTTATTGCGATTTATCTAAAATTCAAACTCATGTGCCTATCTTTCATTCTTATTTGCTAAATCTGGTAACTCTAGACCGGCAGGATAAAAGAAAATCCAGTAAGATGTATATTATTACTTTTTAGAGAATACATGGGTTGTTGAGGAAAGGGGACTAGGTCTCACAGTGAAGCCACTATGAACTTCAGAGGCATTGTGGTAAATATAATATTCATGTAGAAATCTTTGTAAAAATTTTATTTAGTTTCCTGAATGTGGACAGCAGATATAAAATTAAGGAATATCTTAGATTTCAGTAAGCCAGATGTCACCAAGTTGCTAGAAATGATACAGTCTAATTTTGAAAATTATGTTAGGTCTTTTGTTTCAAATCCTTCTGGAAAACAGTTGCATCAGGATAAGGAATAGTTGTACCTCTTAACTGTTTACAAAACAATTATAGAAATAAAATCTAGCAGGTCTTTTTTTATTGATCAAGTTTGTAGCAATATATGCATAAGCTTTACAGCTGAAATACTTTGTAATTACCCATGAATGTCTAGGATGAACAGGAACCAGGCTATTTTCTTAATGTCATAATGTACCTATCCAGTACAAACTAGAGTTATCTGGTCAAATTTGAACCATATCTCTAACCTAAATTGGATTATTCCAGGATAAACATTACTTTGGAGATTACCTTTTCCCATCTGGTTCTCTTACTGATCATGAAAATTAGAAAATATCCCAATATCCACTTTATTATCACAGTAAATTTGGGCTCCATACCTACTCTAATTCTTGAAATGGCATTATCATAAGATATTTCTGCACAAAGGATTTGAGTGGTTTTATCTGTATACTTTATGGATCATCACATGGAGTCAGGCAGAGATGGCACCTGTTTCATTCACTAAAGCTATTGTAGAAAGTGGCACTGTGTGAGCTGGGCTTCTAGGGTGAGCCTGCTGTAACTTTCTCCTCAAGGGGCAGGTTATTACTGGGATCAGTCCAGTTTCTGTTTCCCTGTTTTCTGTATTGGTAAGAGAGGTTCTACCTGGGCTACATCGACTTTTGTCAGCAGTTTCTTCCCATCTATCTGGCTTTTGCTAGGAGTAATTAAGACATTTGTAACTTGAGCTGCTAACACTATAGTTAGGTTTTAGGACAACATACTGCAGGTTCGGGACAGTAACTAGTGGATTTCATGCCTTTGGTGAGGGTACAGGCTTGCCCTTCCGTTGAAATTCTGTGTCTTCTTTAATGTCACAATCAGTAGATTTTAACTGTAATCTGTATGGGTCCATCTTTTACTAATGATCCAGCCTGAAATGCTTTAGTGAGATTGCATTTCCTGAGGTAGCATGGCAGTGGAGGTGTGGTAGATGTAGGCGGAGGGTGAGGAGGAAAAAGAGGAGGAGGAAGCCGGCTGGCTGATTGGAGCAGCGTGGAAGGAAGTGCAGCTCAGCCTTCTGCAGCAGGTAGTTAGAGCACAGACAGGCACATTTATAAGTTTACCACTCATGTGACACACTTGACCACAGCTTAGCAAGAAGAATTTTCTGAAAAAGTCTTGATTTGTAGCCTCATTACTCCAATCTCTGTTTCTGTGATCACATTGTGCCTCCTCTTTTTCATGTGTGTTAAAGTTGAATTCAAAAATTAAAAAAAATTATCATAACAGACAACCAGTAAACAGTCACCATTTTGGCATCTCTGAGTCAAAACTTAAACGTAATAATGTTACAGACATGATTGAAGCACCTGAACTCATACAAGGTCATTTGTGTATAGACCTTGATTGTCACTATTGTTTGGATACAACCAGAGAGAAAGAATGCATAGGACAATGTTATAATCTTCCCCTGTGGGTTTTTCTTATGCAAAATTACCTTAAAGTACAGTTGCACTTAAAATTTCCTATACAGATTAATGCAGGAAAGTTGGGACATTTGGAGATTAGTTGAATAAAAATAGAACTTCAGTAGAGTTGGAATAAATGAAAACTTTCAAATCCAAAGAGATTTTTTACAGATTTGCAATAGTTTACAAATTATTGTATTTGGAAGCAAATACTTAAACATTGGCTAAGGAGATGCATAAAAGGAATCTGCTTCCCTTTCCAAAAGACAGACTGAAAATACCAGCAGAGATTATATTGCAGAATTTAAGAGTAGGACATCAACGGGCAATGATTTAATATTTTTCTCCTTCTGTTGTTCACTTCCTTGGAAATATGTGTGAGATTGGATAAAAAGAAAGAAAGAAAGAAAGAAATGTAAAACACACACACACACACACACACACAAACAGGACAGCTATTAGTTCACAAAGACAAACTTACACTACAAATAACTTAGCATCTTGTCATTAATTGTCACACTGTTGCTTTTGGACATTCTTGATTAGAGGAAAGGAAGTTGAAGTCTAGCCTGGCAATGAGAGTATTTTCGTTGCAAATCTACAACTTTATGGCTATATTTTTGGAGAATACACTATTTTATAATATCTAAAGCAAAACATAAAAAGTGTTTCTACAGAAAATTGAAACTAACCAAGGTCTCCACTTAGGGGAAAGAGCTCACAGCCTCCTCAATCATACTCTCTCAGGTTGTAAACATTGTTTTTTGGAAAAGAACATTCTTATGTGATATAATAAAAATGAAATTCATTGGATCTTCTAAAAAATGTTTAAATACTTAAGAAAAAGAGAAAAATCAATGTAGAGAAAGTGGCCATTTTTTAAAAATCCATTCTTTTGGAAGTGCACTTATATTAGAAATTTCCAGGCAAAATAAGATGAATAAAAAATGAAGTCAGTGAAACCTGCCTTCAGTATTCTTTCTCTTAACTTTTAGCATCATTATCCTACTTTATGTTGTTCAAGCTCTGGTTTTAACATTTTTTTCTTGTACCTTCCTAGGAAAAACTTTTTGTACCTTGAGGTAGTTCAACAAGCATAGAAGACTTATCAATCTTTTTCTTCTAATTGAAATAAAACAAGCAAATTTAGCTTCTTTTGATATAGATGGTCTTTCAATAAGCTAGAAAAGACCCCCCTTTCTAGCAGGTATTAATATTTGAGAATAGGAAAATATGTCTTTTTCATATCATTTCTTACAGAAATAAAATTTATGCTAAGGCAGAGAAAATAAAGTGTGTAGGCTATGGTGAGGCGGGCTGTAGGAATTACCACAGGTCAGAAAAGATACAGCAGGGCTACAGAAGGATAAAGAGTTTGACTTCCAGAGTCTAATCTACACTGTTTATTGTCTCTATTCTTCGAAATTTGAGACTGGAGCAAATTCTGGAGGATGTGTGCCATAGCTTGGCTTTGACTTCCTCATGCTCAAATAAATGTATTTTATTTTCTTTATATCAGTCACTGACAACCATAATGATAATTTTGGTCTTATTATCTCCAAATTACATCACCACTGAAATTTCAGTGTTTTTTTTTTTTTTTTTTTTTTTTGAGACTGTGTCTCACTCTGTCGCCCAGGCTGGAGTGCAGTGCAACGATCTCGGCTCACTGCCAGCTCTGCCTCCCGTGTTCACGCCATTCTCCTGCCTCAGCCTCCCGAGTAGCTGGGACTACAGGCGCCCGCCACCACATCCAGCTAATTTCTTGTATTTTTAGAAGAGAGGGGGTTTCACTGTATTAGCCAGGATGGTCTCGATCTCCTGACCTCATGATCCACCTGCCTGGGCCTCCCAAAGTGCTGGGATGATAGGCGTGAGCCACCATGCCTGGCCTGAAATCTCAGTTTTAAGCATTCTATTTTCTAACCATAATTCCTAGCTTTTCTACTAATTTTTTGTGCCATTTTAACAATCTTTTATCTATACGATATTGTCCCCTACTTCATTAAAATATATATATATAAACAATTGGTTATGAATTCCTTTATAGTCTTAATACCAACTCTGTTAATCTTCCTGTATCTGTACTCAAGATCCATACTCCTACCTAAGGCCCAAACTCCTTTTGCTTTGGACCCCATCTCCTTTTGTCTTCTCTTGTTCTTTCTGCGAATGGTCCATTATTTCCCTGGAGATATCATTGTGCTTCCTCTTGGATGTTTCTCATCATCAAATAAAAATGTTTTCTCAAATATATAAAAAGTTTAAAAACCAACGAACCTAAAACTAAACAAAAATAGACTCCATGTTCATCCATTTCCCCTTCAGCTACTATTTTATTTCTGGGTAACTCATCGTATTAAAACACTTAATATTTTTTAGAATTTCTATTACCAAGTGCTCACATACCACTTTTTCAACCCACTGTTAGCAGGTTACTTTTACCAACACTCTATGGAAATTATTGTTGTTTGAATTAAAGATGACCTGAATGTTTCTTAAGATCACTTCAAAGATCATTGACTCCTCTTTGAAATTATTATGGTTGATCCCTTTCTCCTTTTTGAAAAGCTGTCTTCTTGTCTTCCAGTAATTTCTGTGCTACTGCCTCTTCTAATGTTGCTTCCTGTTTGGTCTTCTCTGTCTCCCTTGCTAGCTTTTATATTCTTTGGCATCCAACTGTTGGACTGTCTCAATATCCTGTTTTGGTTCCCATGTCTTCTCAACTACACACACTCCATGGTGATTTCCTTCAGTCCCATGGTTTAAGTGTGGTCCCTAAAGCAATTCCTCCAAAGTTAAAATTTTCATCTTTCACTTCTTCACTAAATTGCAGACTTAGTTGTTCAAATTACTAGTGCTTTGATGTTATGCCAAGTAAACTTTTCAAAATTGTCATGTCCCAAACAGAACTCTCCTTTTTAATACAAATATCTTCATGAATTTCCATCTATTTTTGCTACTATTTTCTGAGTCCAAGCTACTTTCGTTTTTCACCAGGAATGCATAGTCTCTCCTAATTTCTCATCCTCTTCTAATCTTATCCTTCTATTATCTATAGTATTTTCTTAAGTTATTTTTAATATCAAGAATTTTATTTCCAAGAAATAGTTATTATAATACTTTTATGCATATATCATCTCATTTACTACATTGTCTATTTACAGGTACTTATTTATTTCAAAAATTTATTTTAAATAAATGTTGTCTGTGATAATAATACCTATATCAAATTTAAATCTGCTACTATTTGATAGTTAGAAGGGACAATTGTTTAGTATATTTATGTTAAACTTAGGTTTTGGGTGACCAAATCAACAGACATAACTTACATTTAATTTAAGCATAACACAATCTTCATATCAATAATATGAATATCAACATGTACTGAAAAACAAATCTAACCTCAAGTTAAGGAAGTAGATTGGATACTGACATAGGTGATTTGCTATAAAATTTCTCAGAACTTTAAAAAGAGAATATGTTAAAATATAACCAAAAGAACTGAAGGCAGGAACTCAGACATATTTGCACACGCACGGTTATAGCAACATTATTTAAATAGCTAAAAAGTGGAAACAACAGAAATGGCTATTGGTGGATGAATAGATAAACAAACTTGATATGTACAGGCAGTTAAGATTATTAAACCTTAAAAAATGAGTAAGCTCTGACACATGGTACAACATAGATGAACTCAGAACAATAATGAGTGAAATAAGCCAAACACAAAAACACATGTGATGTATGATTCTATTTATATGAGGCGCCTAGCTTGATGAAATTTATAGAGACAAAATGTAGAATGATAGTTGCCAGGACTTGGGGCAGAGGAGAATGGGAAATTGTTTTTTAAAGGGTATAGAGTTTCAGTTTTGCAAAACGAAAAGATTTCTAGATATTGGTTGCAGAACAATGTGAACGTACTCAACACTGTGGAACTGCACACTTAATGATCAAGATGGAAAATTTTTTGTTGTGTGTATATTACCATAATTTATATGTATATTATATATTTATATGTTTCTCTCTTTCTAAATATATATCTCAATACTTCACTTGGTGAGACATGCTAATTTTTGTAGTACAAACATCTGCTGTAATTTATTTAGTGGAGAATTAAAGGGTTCATTTCATCTTTACTCCTGAGGTAGAATTCACATTCCACCCCAGAAGCTGTGAGAACTGTACAGATTAGAATGTAAATGAAGAAGATTCAGTCAAAGTACACCAAGCTATTTATCAAATTTTAAGTGGACTAAGGAATCAAAGTGGGAAACTTTTTCTAATGAGAGAAGGCATTGGGAGAGACTGTGTAGCAGCCAGGAGAACACTGTGCAAGCAACAGATCAGCCAACCTGGGTATATCTAGCTTTTAAAAACGAAAATATGAAAGTTCTTTTCCTTAAGTGTGGAAATTCAGCTTGCTTTTTTTCTTATTGTTCTCTCAATGTTACTGAATCTTTTTTCATAAAAAACTGGCACAGTGCAGAGTGATTGACTTGGTGAAGGATTTGTAACAGTGTCCCTGGGGAATGACATGTCTGAACTGTCATGGTCTTGAAAATTCAGCCTGGGGTGACGACTCCACTCCACCCATGTAAATATTCAGATGGTGAAATTCTGCAGAATCAGGCAGTGACAGAGAGGTCTTTCAGTGAAGGATGGAACTGAAAAGACTCACTTGTTGGAGACCATAAAACCACTGCTTTTGACTGTCCCTCTGGAATCAGGAAAATGTGGGGGTGTAATACAGGTGCCATACTGTCATGCACTTAAGACATCAAAACTACTTTGCCTTCCAACTTGAACTGGGAATTCTGGGCTTGGCAGATGGATGCCTCACTCTGATACGCAAGGTGAATGATTTTTCTATGTGCCAGCTGAGATTAAGACTGTTTAGGAAAGGGAACAAAGAATCTCTGATTCTTGGTTTGCTGGATCGCCCTCCATGTAAACATAGAACCCTATTCTTCCATGAGCTTCTTGAAGGCAAGTATGTCTTGTATTATGATGCTCCCCCTCACCCCTTCACCTTCTACTCAGCCCCCAGGATTGTTATATTGGAGTGTGTGTAAATGATTGGAAGGAAAAGTAGCAGAAGCACATAGAAATGTAGAGAGATGAGGAGAATGCTCCCCATTAGTTGGTAATGGACTAAGATCCTCTTTGTTCACTAGACCAGAGAAAGGAGCTTTCATTTACATCCACGTTTTGTTGCATAGTAGCTGTGTGCCAGCTTCTGTTCTTTAAATTCTCTAAGCTTCAGACTTGGGGTTCATAAAAGAGTGTATCTACTCCATAATTTAGATGCTCAAACAAGATAATGTAAAGAAAATTATTTGATAAAGCTCTCTACAAATTTAAAGTATTATTATATAACCCACATTAGATGTTACCTAAATATTATAGCTTTATCCCTTTGTAGATTGACATATCTTTCTAAGTTAAGTGCTGGGACAAAACGTCATTCCTTCCAGGACAGTCATGTAGTCTTCCAACTTTATTAAATGTTAATAGAGATTAATAGAGATAGGTGGTATATTGGTGAGATTTATCCATATCTCACCAGACCCTAGTGAGCTATCTCAAGACTTGAAAAATGCAAGTATGTATGCAGTATAAGGAGAAGAGGTTTGACAAAAGATTCTTTTATAAAAATGACAGAATTATGTCAAAGTTCACCTAACTGAAGTGAAAAACTATATTAGATGTTAATGTGTCTGAAAGCAATTTTAAAATACATTCAGAAACACTTTTATGAAAAACAAAATGAAAACAGACTGGGAGCAGGTTTCAAAGAGCAGAAACATTATTTTGTGAGTAAACTGTAAAAGAAGAGCAGGCCGGGCGCGGTGGCTCAAGCCTGTAATCCCAGCACTTTGGGAGGCCGAGACGGGCGGATCACGAGGTCAGGAGATAGAGACCATCCTGGCTAACACGGCGAAACCCCGACTCTACTAAAAAATACAAAAAAAAAAAAAACTAGCCGGGCGAGGTGGCGGGCGCCTGTAGTCCCAGCTACCCGGAGGCTGAGGCAGGAGAATGGCGTAAACCCGGGAGGCGGAGCTTGCAGTGAGCTGAGGTCTGGCCACTGCACTCCAGCCTGGGCGACAGAGCGAGACTCCGTCTCAAAAAAAAAAAAAAAAAAAAAAGAAGAGCATACGTTTAATTACTTACATATTTTGGAAAACTAGCAAGATGGACTGCAAGGAATGCTGCTAAGACTTAGAGCCCTTCAGCAGCTGTTGGTTTCCCATTGATTCTTTCATGGGATTTCCTTATGTAACTTTCCACTCACTAATGTATTTGTAAACACTATTAAATCCTAAATTATATGCAGGCCTTTCTTCCCCTTTACAGAGAACGGGCCTCAATGGGGAGCTGAGTTTATTATTAATGTATCCAGTTTTCTCTCTCCCTCTGAAAATAATAAGTAATGGCTAATGTAGAAAAAATCATTTCCTGCACTTAATGAGTCCCTGTCCGTCGATAATGTTAAATTAACTGTTGACTCAGTTTCAGACCCCCAAGCACATAGTAGTTGTTAACTCTTGAAAGTTTTCAAAGCGATTTCTCAGATTTCTTTTATCTCTCACCCTTTCCTTTCCTTTCCTTTCCTTTTCTTTCCTTTCCTTTTCCCTTTCCTTTCCTTTCCTTTCCTTTCCTGTCCTGTCCTGTCCTGTCCCTCTTCTCCTCTCCTTTCCTCTCCTCTCTTTCCTTTTCTCTCATCTCATTTTTTCTTTCTTTCTTTGTTTACAAAGCAGGCACATACTCTTGTCCTCATATTTCAAATGAAGAACCTAAGTCTCAGGAAATATATATGGCTTTACTCCCTAAAGGCACGTAACTTAGATTGAGAAAACATCATCAAGAATATTTTATTTATTCATTCATGATTAGAGAATTCCATAGATGCCTGGGACTGTGCTAAGCACTGGAGAGGGAGTGGTGAACAGGAAAGACAGAGGCCTCATCCTCCCCCATAGATGGCTGGGACTGTTCTAAGCACTGAAGGGAGAGTGGTGGCCTCATCCTCCAGCAGCCTAGAATAGCAAATGAGCAATGAGCAAGTAACTGAGAAGTTAAGAAAAATTGTGAAGGATGTTGCAAAATACATTTTAAATGAATGACAATGGGACAAAATTAGGGCTATCAAAGTTACCTTTCAGAAATGATGTTTAAGTTGTGACCTAAAGAAAAGAAGTTAGATAAAAAGGGAATATGGAGAGAGAGTAAGTCTAAGGTAGCAGAAAGAGATAGAGAATAATGAAGACCAGCAAATGGGCAGGGACAGTTTTTTAAAACATCATTATGCTATGGTGATAATTGTTTTCTTTATCTTGACAATAGTGAAAAAGATTGTGGTTAGATTTAAATAAAGAAATAATGTGTGTGTTTCTTAAAAAAGAATACTATGGCTTTAAGGTGGAATTGGTCTCCAATGGAGAGGAGTGAACAAAAAGGTAGATAGTGAGAAATTCACTGCAGCGATTGAAATTACAGATTGCAGTGGTCTAAGAATAGAAGAATGAAATTCATGGTCCTCACTGGAAAGGACCTTGTTGTGAAGCTTAACTTTGCAGATAGGAGGGTGCTGTGACAGGTGACTTTTACCCTGGAATGTGTGTTTAGTGTGGTGTTTTGGATAGATGACTCTTACAGTAGTATCTGGAAAGTTAAATCAGGACTTGATTTGAATAATTGTGCCAATTGGAGTTTAAATTCAAGGTTATACAACAAATAGATAGCACAGTTGAAATCTTGACGTCAAATTTAATGTTATTGCCACTAAACCAAGCCACCTGTTAATATATAATTATTGTTATACTAATTGTATAACACTAATATATATAAATACTAATATTAATGTTGAATAATATTGATATTGATATAAATATCAACTCTTTCTTAGATGCTAAGTTTTAGTGTGTATGCATCATCTTATGTATTTCTCACACACAGTTAGAGGTGTAACAGTCATTGGTCTTCCAGGCTCCCAGCCCAGAAGGCCCATGTCACTTTAGAATGGCCCTCACCTCTGCTGCTTGAAGTTGGAACTTGGCTGCTTTTTTTCCTTTATCCTGCAAAACTCTTTTATTCACCTTGTCCTAGGAGACACTCCCTTAGAGGTTTCCTCTGATTTAATAACTTGAATAAAGTACTCATTCCGTGGCAGTTTGAGTCTTGGAGAATTTGAGGGATTGATTAAACACATGCTGTTGAATTATATTACTACTTTATTATGTGAAAGCAGAGCTCATAGACAATAGCCTGTGGGTCACATGCAGCCATTCCATGGAGAAGGCAATGGAAGTGCAGAGAAGGAAGATAATTTAAAGCAAAGAAAACAAAACAAACCCTCCACCCACAAAAAAATGCAAAAACTAATCAAGTTATTTCTGATGACAGAAACTATAATCTTTCTACTATCTCACCCTACTTTTATATCCTCTTACAAATATATGTTAAGGTGTAACATATTTTAGAAAAATTTTAAGTTTCAGTTTAAAAATGGAAAGCTTCAATTTTGCAAAAAAAAAAAAAAGGTAATTTGTCTTAAATGCTTTATTCTCATTCAGACTGGATTATTGAAGAAAAAGAAAATGTTTAGAAACTATACTTTGTGAAAATAAATTTTGTATTCATTACAGCAAAAAGAGTGAGAAATCATCCAAAACAACTCAATCTTTCCATTTTCATGCTAATTAAGATGGTAATAAAATAGAGTATTAACCCTTGCTTATATAACTTGGCTCCTATAGGAAGGCAAGATTTTGAATGTTAGGTAAACCATATTTGCCCTGCAGCTTTTTCACAAAATATCCCTCTAACTGGTGATGTCATTCTGTAATTCACACACAGTGTTTACCTTAAATTATTCTCACTTTCTATTGAGGTACTGACTACTCACCATTAAATTAGTTTTGGCTCTTTAAAGTCAACATCATTATATAGGAAACATTGACTCTTGCTTAGAGGTCAAAGTACAAAAATAATTTGCCTCCTGTGCATGTGCCCAAGATAATTAGCTATAAATAAACTTCATCATCTCTTTGATTTGCAAAGAGTAATCATAGCAGGGGTCTCAAAAGCATGGTGCAGCCAAGTAAAGTTGAGCAATGTTTGTCTTGTGCAGAGATGCCAGGCCTGTAAAGGGTGTGGGCTAAAATCCAACCAACACTCAGCCTGCAGGTGCCCAGCGAGAGTAAATTTTCCAGTGTATCTAAAATCTTGCATAGTCTGAGTGAGGCTGATGAGCTATATGACCTTGGCAATACTTTCAAACTCTTTTGAGTCTCAATTTCTAAAACTACAAAATGGAAATAGCAATATATAGACCTCATAATGCATATTTATGTAATTATAAATTATATATTCAGGGAAACACATGTGATTTGTTCATAATTTTAGTGAAATTTGAACTTTCCCCAAATGTACTCTGATCTCTTCCCTTGAGCAAATATTATTCCCCATTAAGATTTTTTTAGTAAAATATTATTACCTGATGATTGTTCCTTAGTGTATTAAGTTCTCCTGCAAATTCGTTAAAATTGATTCCATTTTAAAAATTTTATATTGGCAAATGCTGGTATCATTAATAATTTATAGAGAAATTAACAAAAGAGATCAAACACTTGGAACTTAATTTTAAGAACTTTTGAATACATATCTTTAATGTGGTTAGAAGTGAAGACGTGGTTTGGAAAATATTTTCAAGTTCATACTGTGAAAAAAAAAGAAAAGATGCAAATTTCTACCAATTCATTTCACACATAACAATATATCTCTAAGTGAGCACTTCTTTTTTCACTTTGCATAAGTCAGTTACAGGCTCAGTGTAAGCTCACATTCCCTGAAATGATTCACTGAAATGAAAAGCATCTAGCATCAGTGGGCCATGCAAATTTCATTGAAAAGATTGTGATAAGTTTGTAAGATGTTACAAAGATTTAAGAATCTCCTATTAATTCAATTAATTCTATCAGAACAATTTAAGTCAATTGGTTTTATTCCATGCAGTCCCTTTCCAATAGATTTTTAGTTTCCATCTTCTTTCTCTTAATTCCCCAGACTGCAATGTTTTCTCACTTTATAACGCAGAACAGTTCAGCAAACCTGTTCACCCACACCTATTCTACAGCTGTCCAAGCAAAGATGGACACTCCATTTATCAGGAACCATTTCTGCAAGGGATGATGACAATTATGATGATGATGGTGCTGATAAAATCTTGACACTTAGATGTATGCATTTTCTTACTTTATTTAGTGGACAAGATTTTGTCAAGTGTTTATTTTTTCATGCCCATCTGGCAATACTGCCTAGAGGGGGATATCACTATATTTTAATGTATTTCTCCTGCTTAGGCTGAGTTCATTCTTCTGTATATAGTGGCTTTTCTTCAAACACTTTAGAGTAAGGCAGTATGCACTTAGTAGCTTGTTTGCAGTACTCTACAACAGCAGAAGGTGAGATTTTGGAAGGTTCTTCTATAAACCAGAACGCTCTCTGGAGCACTTGATCTCTTGGTACTTGTCTTAGAAATTGCCCCATATTTGGGCAGTCAGGAAATATATGTGCATGTAGAGATGCTAAAGGGCATAAAAAACCTTGGTCTTTTTACGTCCATCCATGACTTACTCTTTTCCCCACACAAAAAAGAAAAGGATTACTTAGGGCATTTTACAGACATGCATATTGAGTAGTAAAATTTGAACTAGGTTTAACTTAGGGCATAGATGGTGCTAGTGTTGAAAAGCTTTCTCCATGTTATATATACACAGAAAGTGTGCTTATATGCATATCTCTGCACAGAAACATTTGTTTTTTTTAAGAGGGAGAAAAAACACAAATCTATCTTGCCCCAGTAATTCAGGAGAAAATTAAGGGATGATATATATGTGTGTATACGGTTGGATGGGGGACAACTTATGCAAAATTATGAGACTTTGGGTACAAGAAGAACTGCTTTTAGGCCTAAGAAATAATGCTGACAAAGAGTTGAGAGGAAGGCAGTATTTTACATCTAGCATGCAACTCAAAACTCCTCAGCATGGTTGAGAGTATCGAAAGAAAGCACATGTGGCATAAAGAGAATTGGCCATGATGTAGATTCTTCAAGGAGTTTTTTATTTCATGACAAAAGGATAATAATAGTTGCTAACATTTATTGAGTGAAAGTCACAAGGTGGCCAGGTAAAGAGATCAGCACCTAGAACTTCTGTGAAGGGTGTTAATGTGTGATGGTGATTGGAAGTCAGAGACATGGGCAGAGTGGGAGGAGGCTTGGATTATATCAGTTTCCCCAGTGAGGACTCAGAACCTAAAGTACTCTTACACCTACATCTCTTCAATCTCTTCAATTGTATCTTCCCAGGTTGTGGTGGCCTGGAAAATTCTGTATTCTTTGGGGTTCAGAGAGGAAAATAAACTAGATTTATGAACCGAAAACTGGAAAACAATGATAATCCATTAAGTAAATGCAACAAATGTGCCTCCTTTTCCTTGGATCCTGTTTCACTGACTGGTGATAATACATTTTATGATTTCAAGATGAGAAATAACCTCAGAAGGAGAAATCATTTTTACTAAGATTGATGACTAAAGCTTTGGCTGCTGCAGCTGACAAAAATTGAATTTATATAAACAGCCAGGGAAGCAGTTTCTCCAAAAGAGAAGAAATCCAATGAGGGTGCTTTCTTGGTCTCTGCTTTTCCATCTATCCTTATCCATGTTTAGTAATCATTTTGAAGTTAAAATATTACTTTTCATTTTTTTCTTTATAATTTGCCTGCTCTTGAAACCTTAGGCAATAAAAGTAACTCTTTCTTTACTTCTGGAATATGTATTTAGCAGAAAATGTATAAATTAGGTGATAGGGGAAAGTGATGTCATTCTGAGACAGACTTTTTGTTTATTATAATTGACAATTTCTTTCTTGGCAGGTAAAATTCTTAAGAAATTATTTGATGTAAGTTTACTGTGGTTAAAATTTGCTCAGGGAAACCAATCATGCCATTAATCTGTGTAACATTCAGTCAAGACTCCATAAACCTTTAATCAACATCTTTTCTTTTAGTAACTACCTCAGAAATGTTTTTCCTGACAACGTCTTGTCCCAGAAAATTTTTCTCAAGAAAAAAAAATATTTGAATCAGTCTGTTGTAAAGCATGTTTGTAATAAAACTTTGATATGTCTAACAAACCAAGTGGCCTGAAAACTATTTTTGAGCAGTAGAGATTTCGCTGCTCAACGTCACTCATGTACATGTATGCAGGCTGGCCCTGACTCACATTATGGATGGATATTGGTAATCAGGAAGAGTAACTTTGAAAAAAGATGAAGGTTATTCCTTGGAACCCCAGGCTTTCTCCAGGTTTCTCCTCTTTCTATCAGAGTAGAAGTTACCTTTCTTGGTTACTTTAAATTTCATATTAGCAGGTTTATAATTTAGATCAATGTGTCTAGCTCTCAACAACATTTTAATTATCTCTCCTCATAAAATAATGAAACTGTCTTCTACAGTGCTCCCCAATTGTCCTATTTACTAATCTGTGAAATCTGGATTTGGAAAACCACTGGAGACTCAGGGAGCCAACCTTTGAGGAAATGCATTGTTAAAACAAAATGGCTGTCTCAATAGGAGGCCATGAGACATCTTTATGGAAACACTACACTGTTTACATATCTGTATAGTAAGACTAAAACTCTCATACACAAATACAATGCCAATGGAGGGGAAATTTGGTGAAAGAATGAGGACGGAAGATTAAAAAAAAAGCAGAGAGAAGTGCTAAATGAAGCTGAAAATCTGGAGGCGCTGATTTTAATTCACAGATAATAGGATCACTGGCCTCAGGCTAGAATAACTTATTTCTATAAAAATGTAACAAGTTTTTCACACTGATGGAAAGATATAACATATTTTTTTAAACATCATAGGGGAGTTTTCTGAGACAGCCCTGTCAATAATTGATGCCATGATTCTATTTAGTGTCCAAGCATATCTATTTTTCACCTCCTCATTTAATTAAGAAGGCTTTACATAACAGGTGGAGAAGGGAGACTTCCCTATTATAGCAATTACGAATATATCAAGAAAATATAAATCACAATATTCAGCTGAACCCTAATTATTCAGATATCATTTATCATTTCTGAGTTATCTGTGCTTCTTTAAAGAGTCTCTCTTGTCATTTGTCAAAACAGCATATGTTTTTAAATCTAACAACAGTAGGCAATATTATTCTTAGGTTACAGATGAGAAAAAAATGGCCCTAAATTGGCTGAGTCTTGTCAAGGATCTCAAGGCTGGTGGGTAGTAGAAATAAGACTTGAACTCTGGCCTGCTGTTTCCAGTCCACTGGAAGCTCAGGGAGGTGCTGTAGGAGAGCCTTGGGAAAAGGTAGGGAAATCATCCAGAAAAAAAAAAAAATCAAAGAGGAATAAATTTCTCTATGAAAAGGCAGTAAGCGTACGCATCATAGCCAAAGGTGAACCGACCCTAGAATTCATTTCTGGAAAGAGGACAGAATTTAGGGAGTCAGAGCAAGACACGCAGAGAACTTCAGTAACCTGAAGAGCTTAGAAAAAACACAACAACTCAAATTAAGAATTAAAGGAGAGGGGAAATCAGATACAGAGAGGTTTCTCAGCTACTCAGAAAGAGCAGACAAGAGGGTGAATGGATACATATCATTAGAAAAAAAAAATACTCAGAGATCTAAAAGTTTCCAGATCAGAATAAACTAATGAGAGTGGTCACCGTATGTTCTTTCTGCACATAGTATGCCAAGATACCTGGGAAGCTATGGCAGATTTTATGCCTTTGAGTTAGTTGTTTCAGGCATGTATGTAGTGGAGCAATTCCTTGCTACAGAGAAAAGATAAAGTGGATTTTAAAAGTAGCAGAAAAATAAAAATCTATCTTCCTAATTCTGCCAACTCAAAATTGTAGAACCTAATTATGAAATGCTCTTTAAATGTAATTTTAATGTCCTTGACATTTATGTCCATGGTTCATTTTCCATTTTTCTATATATGTTCCTTTGGGAGGAATGTTCAGAAAGAAATAAATGGTTCCTTTAATCATTAATGCATATTCTTTATCTTGTTGAGTAAGAGAATAAAGTTTTCTGAATTAATCACATGCCATGGAAGATAAGTGTCATATCTAAATACTTATCCTTATTGCCAAATCAGGTTCTACTTTCTCCATAAATTTTGGATATTCTTTCCTATCTTCATTCATTAATTCACTCAAGAAATATTTATTGGGCACACAACATATATGGCAGAAACTATGACATAGGATAAGGTGGCGAATAAGACAACCTTGGTGCATGTTTTCATGGAGCTCAACCTTGGAGGAAGGACACATCTTTTCAAACTTTCCCTTCTAGACTACATCATTTTCTCTTTCTCTAAACTGTGTTACTTGGCAGCTGACATTGCAAAGTTTTGGATTTATTATGCTGTAATGATTTGTTTGTATTATACTCCTCCTGACTAAATGATGTAAACCAACATAGAGCAGTTAACACATAGTTCTTATTTTAATTCCCATGATACCAATCACAGTGCTAATCATAGAAAAAAACTCCTGATAATATTTGTTGATTAGTTGATGGATATGTGAATTATTAACTATTAAAAATCGTAATAGGGACTTCTACAAAAAATATTAACTCTCTATTATAAAATTCTTTAAAACAAAAAGCAATATTAAAGTAGCTCTTTAAAGTTATGAATTTTCCAGTTTGCTAGGGAAGAATGATTTATAATACATGCAACAGTTTGGAAGCATGAAATGGCATAAAATATAATTTAATCATAAAATAAATATAAAATAAAATATAATTTAATCATATAATAAATTGCTACTCTGTATGAGCAGTATTCCATGTGCTTATTTGTATTGACTTATCTACTCCTCACAACCACTCTCTAGGGTAGTAGTATAAATATTCCAATTTTACAACTTAGAAATTTGAAACATAGAGAGTTTAAGTAATTTACCCAAAGTCACAGAGCTACTAAGTGGCATAGAAAGATTTTAAACTCAGCAATCCAGTTCCAAAGCCCATGTCCTCATGCAATCTACTATACCACATCTCAGAGTAAAACTTTTTTGGACTTGGGTATGTTATAAATAATAAAATATGAGAATAGGAGATCAGTTGGAGTCAGATTACAAAGAATCAATTATAATATACTAAGTATTATGAAAGTCATTTTTTGAAAGGACCAAGATGTGTTGAATTGTTTTCTTAAAGCAACACTTTTGCATGAGTATAGAGAAAGAACTGAAGATTTAAGGTGGGAGGAGAAAATTTAAAAACAGGAAGGTAACATAAGACTTAAAAAGAATAAACTCTGGAATCAGTCTGATGTAGGCTCAAATCCTGACTGAGTAGTCACTAGTGCTTGTTACTGAAATTTCCAGTTCTCTTTCTTCTAGCCACAACTTTGAATCCGTATTAAATTAAGCAAGCCCAGGGGTCTTGATTTAACCAAAGAAATATGAGCACAAGTTATATGTATTTTTTTATGGGTGGAAGACAAAATATTTCATAATCTGCTGTTTCCCCTAAAGCTGTAGGGAGAAGTTCACTTTCGAGGTTTTCATTCTCAGAGATTTTGGTGTTTGCTGCTGTAGCATAAACTACTCTGTCCTGAGAGGCACACAGGCTTTAGCATTTAATAGTTTTATCTTAAATTATTTAACAACTGTGAGATTTTCTTTATTTCCTCATATATAAATAATGGGGTGATGATGATGTATGATTTTTAATTTTTTGATGCTCTTTTATTTTATTTGGCATATTTTTTTCTTAAAGTCCAGCACATAGCTGCTACTCAGCAGATGCTAATTCATAAGGACTGAGATAAATAAATAGCAGAAGCACAAGGAACAGATTCTAAAGACAGTTTGAGGCAAAATAAACAGAACTTGACTCCAATTTGGTATAAAGAATAGAACAAAAAAGTAAATAACTAGAGATGTTCCCAAGTTTCCAGTTTCCCAATAATATGATGGGTTGTTGCATTATTAACTAAAATAAGATATAAAGGAGGTCAAGTTGAGAGATGGTGTCTTCCAAGCCAGGTATATGTATTCAAGTCAGATATTATGAAGTAAAGACAAGGAACTCAACTGCAAATGTAAAATAGAGAGGAGTTTTATCTTTTTTTTCCCTACATTAAGATGCCTAAGATGTTGACTGGTTTGCTGCAGACCACGTGAAATTTAATTGACTGTCAGTATAAACATTCCAGGCACAATTCAGAGAAAAATAATTCAATAGATGAATTTATTCTGTTACAATTTTTTTTGCTTCCTTTTCAGTGTTTTCCCTCTTGGAATCTTTTTTGGAGTCACACACAACTGACACTAAGTATAACAAACACAATTCTAACCTTGTTTAATAAACTGAATTCATGTGTTACTGAACTCCCTAAGCCTCATGTTCCTTACCTAGAAAAAAAAAAAAAGAAACGATGCCATATAACTGATAAGAGTTGCTCAAAATTTAACTGTGATAATATGTGTGAAATACAGAATCACAGAGCAGAAACCATGTAAATACATTTCCTTTTGCCTTCATTGTATTAACCCTAGTTATTGCCTTTCTAGAGGAAGTTTTCCAGGTGACTTTCATAAAATTCTTTGTATTTTATTCCTTCCCAAGATCTCATTGCTGGAAAAGGAATCTATATTTTACTATAAGATTATTAAAAATATTTTTATAAACTCAATTCTATAATTCCATGTGTCTCTGCCTTTTATTTTCTTAAACAAAATGTCTGATCTGGCATGATTTAGCTCAAAACAAAGATGTGCAAGCAATAAGAAAAGAACCAATTTCTAAAATTTATTTTTGCTATAAATGGATTCAGCTACAATATTCTAATTAATATATTGGTCAGATGTGATACTGAGTCAGGCAAATTTTATCACTGCTTGCAGAGAGTTTAACCCACTGAGAGTAAGGATTAAGAGCCATAGCATGAAGTAAAGTTGGCACAAGAAACATCTCCTTTTCACAGATTCACGGAAGAAATTTACCCACAGAATATGCAGTAAAGTAATGCTACAACAGTTACAATTCCTTTTAAAATGGACTTTCTGCTGAAAATCTAGAAAATAGTTCAACAAATATGGATACTTTTGTAAACATTGTAAGATATAGGTAAGTAGGAGGTATGTTATAATTATTTTAATGTTTTAAATCAGTCATTCAAATAGTTTTTTGTAAGTCTACTCTAAATTCAAAAATTAGAAACAACTCATTTAAGAAGAAAACCAAAAGCCAAACTTGATATTACAGGACAGTTCAGTTTCTATCAAAAATGCTATTATGATGGGTTACAAGAAATACTTTCTTTTAGGGGAAGAAAGGTCATGTAAACATAGTTTTAATCCAACTTTATGATTAGATAATCCAGATTGTTTGTAAGCGTTACTAACTGAGTAAAAAAGAGTATGTGCAATCTCCAGTTTATTATTTTATAATGGACAAAATACGTTACGCAAGATTATCTAAGTGTTGGTATTGAGGAATATGATGTTTAAATACATTGTGTAACTTGGAGTAAAATGGAAATCAAAACATTTATAAAATAGTATAGGTATCTTCTTAATGATATCTTACTTCCGAACCTCTAAATTTCTCTAGTGTTTCAATAATTTCAAAACTAAGAGGCTTGGTTTTAAAAAAGAATAATTTCCTCTCTCCTCCATGATGGAGTAACTGGCACTGAACATGCCCTCCTTCCATAAACAAATGTAAAACTAGAAAAAATATATCAGGCAATGGAGACTGGCACTAAACAACAGGCTATAATCCTTTAGAGAAGAAAAAACATATAATGTTCTACATTCTCTTCAGCTTCATATCACAGGGAAATTGCTGAACTTCTAGCAGTGAAGAGAAGTAGCCAAAACTGGGTATGACAGCTGCACTGAGCTGATGATGCTGTGGTCTGATCTCTCTGAGATCAGCTCTGAGCTACACAAGTGCTAGGACTTTTGATGTAGGGTACTGGAGAGGTGGGACCTGAGGAAAATAGGAACACCTGAAATCTATGTGAGGTTTCCTCAGTGATTATTTGGGCCTGACAGAGGATGATTCTTGAAGGACACAAATCTGAATAGAAATGACAGAGCTCAAGCAGAGATCAAGCAGTGCTGAGATGCTGGAGTTCTGGTACAATCACAAAAGAGTCCTCAGTGATTACCCTATATACTCAGGTTAGACTCTCATAAAGACCATGCATTAAGAGAAAGGAGTATGACCTAGAGCAAAGACCATAGCCTAGAACTAAATTGAAATCTACCCGTCTACAAAGAATGAAACCAAGAGTCTGCTAGTAAATCAACTTCTACCAGGGAAAAATTCAGCATCTTTCAAAGAAGGCAACATGAGACAGAGTCTACACAATATGTCATCCATTAGGTTTGTCATATAAAAGAGGTTAAAAAAGCCTGATAATTAATGGAGAAAACAGTAAATAAAAAGAAATTTCTTTTTTTTTTTTCTTTTTTTTTTGAGACGGAGTCTTGCTCTGTCACCCAGGCTGGAGTGCAGTGGCCGGATCTCAGCTCACTGCAAGCTCCTCCTCTCGGGTTCACGCCATTCTCCTGCCTCAGCCTCCCGAGTAGCTGGGACTACAGGCATCCGCCACTTTGCCCGGCTAGTTTTTTGTATTTTTTAGTAGAGACGGGGTTTCACCGTGTTAGCCAGGATGGTCTCGATCTCCTGACCTCATGATCCGCCCATCTCGGCCTCCCAAAGTGCTGGGATTACAGGCTTGAGCCACCGAAAAAGAAATTTCAACATGACCAAGATGTTGAAATTAGCAGACAAGTGTTTTAAAATGCCATGTGTAAAGCAAAAGAACAATCAGCAGAGTGAAGAGGCAACTTACAGAATGAAGAAAATTTGCAATGTATATATTGTAATGTACATGTTTGATAAGGCATCAGTATCCTGAATGTATAAGAAACTCAAACAGCTCCTCTGTAAGAAAATAAATAATCCAATTTAAAAATATGCGAAGAACATAGAGTTTTTCAAAAGAATACATACAAAGGACCAACAGGTATATGAAAAAATGATCAACATTATTAATCATAAGGGAAATGCAAATTACAATTACAATGAAATATCACCTCACATCTGATAGAAAGGCTATTATCAAAAGATGAAAGATAATTGTTGGTGAAGATGTCAAAAAAATTAAATCCTTGTTCACTGTTGGTGGTAATATAAATTAGAACAGCCATGTTGATAAACAGTCTGGAGATTTCCCAAAATATTAAAAATAAGACAACCATCCAGCAATCTCACTACTGGGTATATATCCAAAGGAACTGAAATAAGTATACTGAAGAAATATCTGCCCTCCCATGTTCATTGCTGCATTATTCACAGTAGTCAAGATATGGAATCAACCTAAGTGTCCATCAGTGTGGATGAATGCAAAAAGAAAAGGTGCTATATATACCCAATGGAATACTATTCATCCTTTGCAAAGAAAGAAATCCTGTCACTTGTGATAACATGGATAAACCTGGAGAAAATTATGTTAAGTGAAAAAAGCCAGGCACAGGAAGACAAACACAACAGGATCTCACTTGTATGTGGAAACTAAAAAGGTCACACTCATAGGAGCACTGGGTTGAGAGCATACATTATCTCAGTTCGGGAAGATTCTGCCACACCTGGAGTACCAAATCACATTCAAAATGTCCTAAGGACACCATATAAATCATGGTTCAGTATGCCTGAAAATCTAAGTCTTCTTAAGTATCTATTATACTACTTGTTTCCACGTTTGTTAAGTGCTATTCGTGTATGAAAAATTAAATCAGAAGATATTTAAGACACAGTCTTTGCCTTGAAGGGCTTTCATAAATTAAATCTGTACAGGTTGTCTCACAAGCTTGACTGTGTTCATACTTCCACCTTTACCCTAACACACTATGGGAACATTTAATGTTGCATTTGAAAGTATACTACCACTATTTCTAGTAAATAAAAATCTCCTAGGAATAGTAAGACCTAGAATTTGTTATTTCTTTTGAGATTTGATCATCTCAACAAAATCTCTACTGTTATCATGAAGTTCTATATTGATTGAACATAAGACCTTTAGATTTTTTTGTGTGTATGGCTATGCCATCCTTCTGAAATTTGAAAGATAGTATTCAAAAGAGAAAAAGTGAAGTAGTAGAGTGACCAAGTCCAAGAGTGAAGCATTAAAAAAAAGTATTTATTATGTTAGCCACTACCAAACATGTTTTTATGTGATATGTGAGGGAATTAATAAAAACACAACACAACTTTGTCTTTCAGGGAATGTATAAGTGGATATAAACCTGATACATATGACAATATAATTAGCTATCAATGCTGAATGTGCTAAATCAGATTGATGACACATTTTTGTTATAAGTGTTTAAGAATGGAGAGATTACGCAATTGAGTTCCTTACTATCATATTGAGTGCTGTTTCATGGACTGCATTAAGCTCTGTTTACCTCACAGGACATTTTGGAATGATTTCCTCATAGCAATAAGATGCTTTCCTGGAAGCTTGGCCAATGTTTCTGTAAGCTTGGTCAATGTCTCCCTAAGCCCCAAATATTCTTTAATAGATATAAATTATCTTAATTTTGTAATTAAGGAAGTTAAATATCAGAGATGTTAGAATATCTATATAACTTTATAAAGATATTAAGAGAAAGAAGTAGGATTTGAAATCAAACTTGACTCCTTCCAAAGCTCCTCTTCTTTTCCTTTGGCTACCTTACCCCTGTTCTTTCTATATTTCTATGGTATTTTAGATAAAGAGCAAATAACCTTCAGATAAAGAGCAAATCCACTTGATTTTGATATTAGCAAAATCAAGGCTATTGAAATAACTGCACAGAAATTGTCACTTTTAATGTTGATCTTCCCAACAGCACTGAGAATGTCAAGTTATTATTTTTTATAATCAGTACATGTATAGCCCATAATGTAGTGTTAATTTATTTTAGTTATTAGATTGTCTTATAATTACTTGCTAAGATGTCTGTTGCCATACAGTGAGTTCTAGGACTCACTCATTGTTGTATCTGTAGGTCTAGCATAATACTAGTCCCATAATAGGCACTCTGTAAATTATATAGCCTTGAATCTCTCTGAACCTATTTTTTTTTCACCTTCCTAGATAATACAAAGTAATAGAAAAAAGTATCTTATATATATAACATATATATAATATACATAACATATATATACACATGTTTTAAAAGTTCCCAGGTAGATCACAGGTATTGTAATATATAAAGGACTTTGAAATTGTATCATTATTCAAAGATAATGTATATTATTATTCATAGTATATTTATATTAAAGGCCCCTACACCATTTTGTTTATAGAAGCTCTATTGAGAAAATTTTACACACCATTAAATTCACTTTTTGATTCTTATTGCGAAGCATCTGACTGAGGGATAAGAATATTACCTGAGCAGTTGTTATATATTATCTCAGTCGATTCTTAAGCATTACAAAGAATATGCAAAGTAATTTTCATTCCTATCTTACAGGTAAAGAGACTAAGTTTTGTTTTTTTTTGTTTGTTTGTTTTTTGGTTTTTGTTTGTTCGTTTTGAGAAGGAGTCTCGCTCTGTCGTCCAGGCTGGAGTGCAATGGCACAATCTTGGCTCACTGCAACCTCCGCCTCCCAGGTTCACACCATTCTCCTCCCTCAGCCACCCGGCTAATTTTTTGTATTTTTAGGAGAGACGAGGCTTCACTGTGCCAGCCGGGATGGTCTCGATCTCCTGACTTCGTGATCTGCCCACCTTGGCCCACCTCGCCCGGCTGAAACTAAGTTTTATATAAGTTAAGTAACTAGCGCAGCCATTTAGTAAATAGCATGGTTTGAATTGGACTTCAATTTTTCTTGATTCCAAATCCACTCCTACAGAAGTTGCCTATATTGAGAGGGGAGCCCTCCTAAATAAATGTCATAGGAGCTAGAAGTTTGGACTCATTTTTTTGTACATCTAAGAGCCCAGATCCCAAGGCCCTTTTCTATGAAAACACTCCTTCAACTGGGCAGCAGAATGACCACTTTTAATCTATTAGAAAAGGTAGTGCTCTGGTAATGTTGTCTGATAAAAGATAATCGACTTCGGTACAGGTGTGAAACAAGGAAATCAAAAACATAAAAGGTCAAAGAAGACAGAGATTTGACTATTTTGTCTAACTGTATTTTCATCTGCAAGAACATAGTGGGCACTTACAATGTTATTTGTTGAATGAATGAGTGTACGCCAACTGACATAGAAGGAAAATGCATGTACACGGCAAGTCACTGTTTTATGGTGCATATGTATTTTGAGTTGTATGACTTTTTAGACTGATCAATTACAGACTTCAAGAGATTTTTTCCAGCATCAATTGCATGAAATATCTTAGTGAACTTTCATTAATGCAGCCTCAGATATGTCAAATTAGTAAATAAGATGAGGTCACTGTTCACAAGTTTATGAATGTCAACCACCAAATCACTCCAGTGAAGTAATTTTGCAATGCACAAATGGAAAGATCCATCTACGAACAAGGCTGGCTGTGCCACCATGGTAAACTTGGCTGGGAGCAAGCATTATGGACCAGGAGATTATACACTCATACCCAAGGGACCAACTTTGTTCCAAATATTTGTCATGTTCTTGCCCTGATAAATGTCACTTTCCAGAGCATAGAAAGTTAGTGGTTTTCAGTTTTGGCCACTCAGAGAAATTTTATGTACTTCACAATATGAGGAGGGGGAGTTCAATTCATACATTAAGTTATTATCTTAGGCTGCCACACTGAGCAAGGAAGACTTAGCCTATCTTAGAGGGTACATACTAAAAGGAGAATCTAGGAGTTTAAATTTATTAATGGAATAAAATACATACTTCAATCATCAATTTTAATTTCTCCCTCCAGCAGTTATTTCTAAATAGAAAAGGACTGTTTATATTATTTTTTGTCTATGCAGGCGTGTGCATGCGCGCGCGCGCACAGACACACACACACACACACACACACATATACACACACACCCCTCTAACCCCCTCACGACTTTCAAAGCTTAACAAAAAAGCATTTCTTTTGAAGTATGCAGAATATTTTAGACTGGGCAATCTTATACGCATGGTTAAAAGTAATTTACAACCTGAAAATTACATCTTACACAAGATGTGTCCCTCCAGGCTATCTGAGAACACCTAAGATTCTGTTCAATGGAATTGCCTCAGGTTGGCGTTACCAAGCTCACAAGCCTCAAAATCATTGCCCTAGGGAGTCACAAAACTGAGACTAGCTGTTCTGGGAAAAAATTGCTAGCTTTACTTATTTTGCTATTTTTGAGATACATTTCTTCCAAATCACTCAAACTATTTCTATAACTGAAATATTTCTGCCAACTGGTATAGTATGACTAAAGCAAAAGATACTTTGTGTAAAAAAAAAAATATCAACACCGAAGAATTGATAATTTGCAACCATGTTCTTCATACTATAGTGCGACTGCAAGGTGCTGGATAGTTTCTCTGTTTTTCTCCCTTAATTCTTACTCATGTCTCCATTTCTATACCAGGAATTTATAGATTTCCCTTGAGGCTTTGATCTTTGTTAGAATACAAATTCTCCAGGGTTAGCTATATTAATAATTCATGTGGTTCATTTACTCTTTGTCAGACTTGCAGAAGGAACACTGACAAGGAGGCAGGGGAAATAGTTGAGGCTACAAGTACTGGAGACATCACTCATCCTTAAACTGAGACATGTGCCCAGTAGTCTCACAGGGTTCATTTTAAGTTCATCTTTAGCAACATATATTGGGCATCTACTGATTAAATGGCACTGTCTAAGCACTAGTAAGACACTTTATTATATCAGCCTTCAAGAAAAGTATGTTCAAATTAGGGAGAATTCAGTTTAACGTGTGAGAATAAATTCACATGCCAAATGAATTTCTATTTGTATTTACTCGTCTTTAACTTAAATCTTTAAACATAGTCTGAAGCAAAGTATTATTTTAGAATTGTTGGTTAAATCCATAAAATTTCTAGAATTTATATGCAACTATTGGAGTTAATCACTAAAGAAATGTAAGTACATTAGAAACTATATCCTAATGCTTGAGTCTGTGTCTACATTATCTTAAAATAATCAACCCATATTATTTTTCTAAATATCCTTCTTATTCTTAACTATCAAAAAATCATTTATTATTTTATAAATAAAGACATAAGTCATATTATAAACAACAGATGAAAATGCACTAAATTAGGTGTGTTCAGTTTCTAGCCCTGACATATATGTCTATGTAACTGTGTACCATTCAGTAGGTTATTTAGCATCCCTGATCTGTCTTTTACTGCTGTAAGTTATCAGGAAGAGATGATTTTAAGGTATCATCTGGGTCTAAGTTTATTTAATAACATTATATTCTATAAAGTTCAAGTTATGGCTAGGCTGGTTCTCTTGTTAATTATTTTGAATGGATCAAGAATGACAGTCTACTGTAAGGAGTACAGGAAAATCCAGAAACCTTTATGTTTAACTTTCATTCTACCTTTGTGTAGTGAGTTAGCCACTGAGCTTTGAGAGAGGAAGATGCAAAGTGAGTGAGTGTTTATTATAAGGAAAGTGAGTTTTAGCATAAGAGATTTTAGGAAATACTTATTTGATATAGTCATGCCTCACTTAACAATGGGGATATGTTCTGAGACATGTGTAGTTAGGAAATCATATAACCATCATAGAGTATACTTACACAAACCTACATGGTAAAACCTTTCACACATCTAGACTGTTTGCTATAGCCTATTGCTCCTCGGCTACAAACCTGTGCAACATACTACTGTACTGAATACTGGAGGCGATTATAACACAACAGTTAAGTATTTCTGTATCTAAACATAGAAAAAGGACAGTAAAAATACAGCATAAAAGATAAAATATATTGGGAGGCCGAGACGGGCGGATCACGAGGTCAGGAGATCGAGACCATCCTGGCTAACACGGTGAAACCCCGTCTCTACTAAAAAATACAAAAAAACTAGCCAGGCGAGGTGGCAGGCGCCTGTAGTCCCAGCTACTCGGGAGGCTGAGGCAGGACAATGGCGTGAACCCGGGAGGCGGAGCTCGCAGTGAGCTGAGATCCGGCCACTGCACTCCAGCCTGGGTGGCAGAGGGAGACTCCGTCTCAAAAAAAAAAAAAAACAAAAAAAACAGATAGAATATAATACACCTGTAGAGGGCACTTGCCATGAATGGATATTGCGGGACTGGAAGTTGCTCCGGATGAGTCAGCGAGTAAGTGGTGAGTAAACGCGAAGGCCTAGGACATTACTGTACACTACTGTCGACTTTATAAACACTGCACATTTAGGATACACTAAATTTATGCAAATATTTGTATTTCTCCAATAATAAAGTAACCTCCATTGAATGTAACATTTTTACTTTAAAAACGTTTTAACACGTTTTACTTTTTGACTCTTGTAATAACACTTGTCTGAAAACACAAACATATTGTACAGCTGTACAAAAATATTTTCTTTCTTTATATCCTTATTCTATGACCTCTATTTATAGTTTTGTTATTTTTTATTTTAAAACCTTTTGTTGAAAATTAAGACCCATTCATTGCTAGCATGCCTCTTCCACTTGGAAAGAGAAAATAGTGTGTAGAGAATCACACTGAACTTTTTCCCAAGAAGCAACACAGGAACTTAAAAAAACTAGAAGAAACCACAGATCCTTTGAAAGAAACAGGCTGCAGCCTACACTCTGAGGTAGGTGAAAGCTGTAAGTCTCCATAGTGTGAGAGGGGGATAAAGTGACTTTGGGATATACCCTCCCACTGGGGAACCTGGCAATACAGGCCATTAGGAAAGGCCTTAATCCTACCCAGCGCTGGAGCCGAGTCAGTGAGCAGCGAGGAGTATATAAAAATAAGTGGCTTTGAGATGGGCTTTGTGTGCACTCCCCGTTTCCAGTGGGAATGGAGGGAACCCATACCTGATCCTACTCTGCAGGAGACTTCATGCAAGTCTGCTTGCTAACTCAGGCAGCAAAGGTTGAGATAAGCTCCCAACTGAGATTCATGATATACTCTCACATGGGAATAAAAGACCTTGGCAAAAACCAAGGAGCGATTGGAGATTGGGCGATTGGAGATTGGGCGCAGCCCCAGGCATGAGAGCTAGACGCGCCTGCTTCACAGGCAGACTTGGGGAACGTGGACTGAAAGTCTTGGTTTCTGTCTCTGCAGGGAAGGCTTGTGGCCAGGGGCAGTTTTGAGTTCTGAGCACACTGCCTGGAACCTAATTAGTTGGTGCTAGTGGAACACTGCAGGTGTGAGGTTTGCCTCGCCAAATGTGTGGGAGCTGGGTGGGGCTTACTGCTGCCTGCTGCTCCCCATTCCTCATGTGGTCTTTCTGTATGACAGAGGCAGCTGTGCTCCTCCCTGGAACTTTACCCCAGTGGCCAGAGAACTGCCCTCTGGTTCCCGCTGGAGCTGCTGTTTGTGCCCACACATGCGGAGCCACAGCATGGACTTGCCTGACTCAGCTCCCACCCAGATTTGCCCCTCCATCCACCCTGGTGGTTTAATATTAAGGACAGAAACTCTTGGGAGTTTCACGGCCCTGCCCAATGCCTGAGACGCCAAAGTACCTCTTTTGGGTAACATAAGGCAAACACAAATCCTACCAATACCACCACAGCTGGTGTTTTTTGGCAAGTGCCACCTCCTGACTGGAGTCCAAACAACACAGTCCATTACACCATCTGCAAGCACAATAACACAGTGCTTGGAAAAGAGAAAACTTGTAGCCTCAGCTATCACTATTTCTTACATCATTCTGGCTAACCAGGAGGTCCTGAACCTGTCCACAAGGCAAGTTTATTACCACTACAGCTGGCATTTGAGAAAATCAACACACTAAGGCGATTTATAACCAAGGAATATCACAAAATATATGCCAACATCATTCCCCTGCCAATCCCATCAGAGCTGGTGTTGGTACCCACTGCTGGGAAATTTGAGGACAGATCACATCAAAGAACCCCTTGCAGACATTCCCTAGCACTAGCCTGGAGTGAGGCACTCCCACCAACTGACTAGACCTAGAGGAGCAGCAGCACTCACAGTAATCTGGCCCTTGAGATAAGTTTCAAGAGACCTCTGTCATTCCAACTGCACAGAAGACAATGAACTTGGTCATACACCAAGCACATTGCTACTACAACTAGCTTCTGAGAAAGCCATCATACAAAGACTCTATAAGTAGGTTATTCATACAGAAGTTTCAACCCTGAAAGCACACAGAGCTGTATTAGTTTATAAGAAATTTAAAAAATTAAAGTCATATCCTCAAGAGAAAGAAAAAGAAATACTAAAAACACTCTCAAAATAAAAAAAAATTCAAAAATATTTAGAAGAAATAGTCTACCCCAAAGAGAAGGAACTAGAAAAAATATTTGGCAGGATGACACACAGGGTTCTATAACACACCCAAAAGATCTCACTAGCTCTCCAGCAATGAATCCAAACCAAGGTGAAATATTTGAAATATAGATAAAGGATCCAAAAGCTTGATTATTAAGCTACTTAAGGAAGTGTAAGAGAAAGGCGAAAACCAACATAAAGACTTTTTAAAAAAATTTAACATTTAATTGAGAAATTTTCTAAAGAAATAGATGTTTTAAAGAAAAAACAATCAGAACTTCTGGAAATGAAAGACACATTTAAGGAATGACTAAATGCAGTGGAAAGTTGTAACAAAAGAATAGACCAAGTAGGAGAAAGAATTTCAGAGGTTGAAAACAAGGCTTTTGAATTAACCCAATCAAACAAAATTTTAAAAAATTTTAAAAAAGGAAACGAACAAAGTCTCCAAGAAATATGGGATTATATATAATGGCCAAACCTAAGAATCTTTACTGTACCTGAGGCACAATAAAACAAAAAGTTTGGAAAACTTATTTGAGGGAATAATTCAGGAAAACTTTCCAAGCCTGACTAGACATTTAGACAGTCAAATGCAAGAAGCTCAGAAGGTAGATTTACCTTAAATGGGGAAGCAAAAAATATTTTAAACAAAATTTTTTTCTACATATAAAATTATTTTCTGTATATTTTTTATATACAATCTCCAGTGTAGGATTCTTCAAATATCTATAATTGAAGATGTAACATTCTTAATAATCAGTGTTTGTTAATAAGTGATAAATGTTAATAATTGATATAAGTATTAATAATTGATATGTTAATAATTGGTAAGTGTTAATAAGTGAGAATAAGTGATACTTCCTTTCACTGCACTATAGAAGATATGTTTTAAAAATCATATATAATTCTGGATGCTGAGTTCTAGGGGTGATATAGTCAATCTGAGAGATTTTCAAAGATGTTAATACTACAAGAAATTAAGCCTTAGTTTTCTGAGCATCTGTTTGGGGAAATGAACAAGTTTAACTTAGCCGAAAAAGGAGAGTAAAATGTTGTTAGATACATAGACTGGATAACAATACAGTTAGCTTCAAAAATTTAGGGATGTACTTGTGGGAAGAAGTACTTTATTTTTGTGGCCTTGTGGGCTAAAATTAGAGTGGAGGTATAAATCTTGTAGTTAGCAATATTTTAACTCCACATTAAGGAATTTCTTAAGGTATTTTGCAAAGCCAGAATGAGCTATCTCAATAAGAATTAACTTTCCCTTTAGCATAAATAGCTTAATCAAGAATTTGGCAGGTATCCTATAGAGGAGGTTAAAGCATAGGGTGATTTTTCAGTTGCAGATAATCCACAACTGAATCGATACTGAATTCAAATAGTGGGGCCCTTGTCTTCCAGTAGCTTACATGTGTGAGAAGTTTACATATCAATGAAAATGATGTGCCGAATGACATCTTGAGGTTATATTTATTGCAAGATTCTCATTAAATGAGTCACAGAAATTATAACCATGCTAAAGGATAAACTTGACATGAAAAGAAGCTTGTTTTAATTTTCTAGGATTACTGGTAGGATGGTATTAACAGTATATCCTGCGTGAGGTGCTCCTGAGAGTTCCTCCCTCTTTCCTGGTCTATTGATTTTCTAAAGACGTTATAACAAATGACTACAAACTTGGTGTTACAAATTACCACAAGCAACAGTTATGTATTCTCACAGTTCTTAAAAGACAGAAGCCTCATATCAAGGAGTCAGGAGGGCCAGCCTTTCTATGAAGGCTGTAGAGTGAAGTTCCTCCTCACTTCTTCTTAGCATCCAGTGCTTCCAGGCAATCCCTGATAGTTTATTGGCTTGTATCTTTATCATCCCAATCTTTGCCTCCATCATCACACAACTTTCTTCTCTGTGACTATATTGCCAGATCTCCTCCTTTTTAGGCCCACTCTAAATCTAGAATGATTTCATCTCAGCATTCCCAACTAATTACATCTGCAGAGACCCTGTTTCTAACTAATGTTACATTCTGAGATTCCAGGTGGATGTGACTTTTGTGGGGCATGCTACTCCTGGGGACCTCAACAAACCACTGAGAGGGAGGTGGGTCTGTGATTACATTGTATTTTCATACTCAAATTCTAGTCTTAAGATATTTGTGATATTGCAGCAACATGGCACAAGTATACATATGTAACAAACCTGCATGTTATGCACATGTACCCTAGAACTTAAAGTATAATAATAAAAAATAATTTAAAAAAAAAAAGATTTTTGTGATATTGATTGAGGTGGTCGAACTCCCTCAAGGCCATCAGAGAAGACTGAAGTGACAAACGAATTGAGTCAAAATTTCAATCACACAGTACTACATTGATGTGGTGAATGCTGTCTTAGGAAGTCCTTTAATTAGAAGGGAGGGAATATTATTTACATAAGTTTCACAGTTAGATTATAAATTCTGCTTAAGCAGAGCTGGATGTCTTGCATGGCCCATCATTTGTGATGACTGAGATCATAAAGGGCAGAAACAAATCTGAGAGGCCATCATGGGGTAGATGCATACATTTATTGCAAACATCTTAAAGCACAAAACAGATGTAAGAGTTGGCCTTAACCATAAGTAAAATTCTATATCTCATAGTTAATAGATTGAAAGCTAAATACCTGAAAAGGAACTGGCTTACCCTACTAACAGCCATCTGGCTACCATCCTGAGGAGGGTAAAAAGAATGCTTAGAAAGCAAAAAGCAACAACAAAGTCATCAGGATCATCATCATCTTCTTCATCATTATCACCATTATGTTTACTATTGTAACAATAGAACGTTGGATACAGTATCATCTCAACAATCCACACATGGCTGTCAGGTAGCCATCTTCCATATCTGAAGGAAGACTAATTTATTTTGCTGATTCTTTCTCACTTATCTCCCAATGTACCACCTCACCTTTCAGAGTCATACTCCCTGGATGAGCTAAGTTTGCTCTCTCTGTGTTCATGCTTAGCTTCATCCTGAGGAAGAAGCTGCTTTTAATTACTCACTGTCTACCACTGAATAATTTCTATAGGAGGTCCATACTTTATGAAGGAGACCCTTCTTGTTTCTGAATTTCTCTGAAAGAAATATGACCTTATCCTTCTCTGAGCCTCCAGATGATCTAAGAGCATTCTTAGTGTTTCCAATTATTTAGACAGCACATTAACTTCTGAAGTTACTTTGTAAAATGTTCACAAAGTTGTAATATTCTGGATCGGGGAATAAAAAAGTATTTATGAAGAATCCTGCAAAGGTATAGAATGCCAGTATTAAGGGAGCAAGGCTTACATAGTACCCCTAAGGGAAAAGACGACTCCTGTGTGTGTGTGGAGTGCGGGGGAGATGAGGTAGATGAGAACCTCATATTTTTAATGAAACTAATAATATAAACCAGGCTTGAGAGTTTATTGGAAGACCAAAAAAAAAAAAAAAAAAAAAAAAAACCCTTAAGAAGACATTGAACTGTTATCTCTGCTTTAGATTTGGGTGTTAGCGTATATTCCATAGCCAATATTCATAGGACTTTCGGTTACTTCTTGTACCTAATTTCAGAAATCATGACATGCATAATAAATGCATGTCAAAGAACATGGTTAACTATATAGAGCTAATTTAACAGTTTTTTTTTAAAGTCAATGAGTAACAATGAGTTAACTAGTTGTATAAATAAGCAATTCATATGTAGACTGATGAAATGGTTTGAAGGATGAGTATTGAGTAGCAATAACTCTGAGATCTGAACACATTTAACTCCAAATTCCATACAATTCTTCTTTATATATTGTCTCAAGGAAACAAAGTTTGAGGCAAGAAACATCCTTCTATGAATAATAACAACACTGGTAAAGTTTTATGCTTTTTAAATTTGGAAAGCTCTTGCAAATTCATTGTAACTTATTATAAGTAATTTATTTTAATTTTTTCCATAAGAATTGACTATTGGTGGCTTGCTAGAATTCTTCTGATGTAGGTTAAAAAATAATATCAACCCAAAAGACTAGAATCCTTTCTTTTTGCCTTATGGAATTAGAGTAAAAACTTGTGAATATGTTCATTTGGTTTTAGGGTGTCAGATATTTCATTAATGAATAATATATTGAACAAAAACCATGCTTTGTAAAATAGTTATCTCTGCTAATAATATTCAGAAAAGGAATTGCATCTGAAAAAAATTTCCTTAGTAGTTCTCATAAAAGATATGCTACATTACACAGGAAAATGACAGATAGGAGGCAGGACTAATTTTCAGCTCCCACTTGGACAGACAGAGCAGCATGTGGAGATTCTCACATCGTGAGTTTTTGCTCCAAGAACTATCACAGGAACATACCAAGAAAGAAGATAGAATCCCCAGACCCTCTGAAGAAAGTGAATTGGTGCTGCAGGCCCTGAGTAACAGCTGAAAATCTGTGAATATCCAAAGTGTGAAAGCATGAAAGGGGGATTGTTTACACCTGAACACAAACCCTCACTGGGGAGCCTGGAGGTCCAGATTTGACCTTATCTGGAGCTGAGATAAACTGAGAAGGCCAAGCAAAACACAAGGGTAGAAGAAGCAGCGGAAAGAGCCCTGTGGGCTTTCTTGGTCCCCAGGGAAGCTATTTCTGACTTCATTTCACAGGAGTCCTTGAGGGTGGGGGCTGCCAGAGAAACTGGGAAGACCGCAGGGTGAAGGAAACTTCCAGCTAAATTCATAACAATTTCAACCCAACATGAAGTTTCCCGGACATGACCTGGGGTAGGGTGAATTGGGAGTGCAGACACAGCACAGAAGACGTTGCAGGCAGGGAGGCGTGAAAGCTAAAAGACTTTCTTGCTTTATCAGCCAGGAAGCTGGTAATCTGGGACAGGGTCTCAGACCTGCTCACTGGCTGCCTGGAAATAAACTCAGTGCTGTTGAGGGGGCATGGTGGGAGTGAGACTGGCCTTTTGGGCTGTGTGGGAGCTGGGTGAGCTCTGTAACTGCTGACTATCCCCCACTTCCCTGGCCACCTGCATGGTGCTGCAGAGGTAGCCATTATTTCCCTGGGAACATAACTCCATTGGCCTGAGAACCACACCTCCATCCCCCCACAGCAGCCACAGCAAGCATTGCCCAAGAGTCTGAGCTCAGACACGCCTAACCCTGCCCCCACCTGATGGTCTTTTCTACCTGCCCTGGTAGCCGAAGACAAAGGACATAATCTCATAGAAGCTTTAGGGTCCTTCCCACCTACTGTAGCTGATGCTCTCCTAAAAGCAATGCCAGTTGGCTGGAGGCCAACCATTGCAAAATAAGCACAATAAACAAAACTACAGCTGAGGATCCTCATAGGGTTCACTTCACTCCCTGTCTACCTCTACCAGAGCAGGTGCTGGTATCAGTGGCTGAGAGACCTGAAGACAGTTCACATCACAGGACTCTGTGCAGACACACTCCCCAGTACAAGCCTGGAGCCTGGTAGCTCCACTGGGTATGGCCAGATCCAGAAGTGAAAAACAATCACTGTAGTTTGGCTATCAGGAAGCCACATCCTAGGGGAAGGGAGAGAGCAACACATCAAGGAAGCATTCCATGGGAAAAAAGAATATAAACAGTAGCCATTGAGCCCCAGATTTTCCCTCTGACATACTCTACCTAAATGAGAAGGAACCAGGAAAACAGTTATGGTAATATGACAAAACAAGGTTTATTAACGCCCCCAAAAGATCACACTAGTGCACCAGCAATGAATCCAAACCAAGAAGAAATCTCTGAATTTCCAGAAAAAGAATTTAAAAGGTCGATTATTAAGCTAATCAAGGAAGCACAAGAGAAAGGTAAAGTACAACTTAAAGAAATTTTAAAAAAAGATACAAAATATGAAGGGAAAAAATCTTCAATGAAATAGATAAAATAAATTTTTAAAAATCACAACTTCTGGAAATGAAGGACACATTAAAAAAAAAAAAAAAAAATACACTGGAAAGCCTCCGCAATAGAACTGAACAAGTAGAAGAAAGAACTTCAGAGCTTGAAAACAAGGCTTTTGAATTAACCCAAACCAATAAAGACAACAAAAAATTTTTTTAAAAAATGAACAAAGCCTCCATGAACTTTGGGATTGCGTTAAACAACCAAATCTAAGAATAATTGGCATTCTTAAAGAAGAGAAATCCAAAAGTTAGGAATGTGTATTTGATGGTATAATCAAGGAAAATTTTTCCAGCCTTGCTAGAGATCTAGACATCCAAATACAAGAAGCTTAAAGAACACCTGGGAAATTTATCTCAAAAAGATTACCACAGTCATCAGGTTATCTAAAGTCAAGACAAAAGAAAGAATTTTAAGAGTTGTGAGGCAAAAACATCAGGTAACCTTTAAAGAAAAACCTGTCATATTAATAGCAGTTTTCTTCTTTTTCTTTCTTTTTTTTTTTTTTTTTTTGAGATGGAGTCTCACTCTATCACCCAGGCCAGAATGCACTAGCACAATCTTGGCTCACTGCAACCTCCGCCTCCTGGGTTCGAGTGATTCTTGTGCCTCAACCTCCCTGAGTAGCTAACATTACAGGTGTCCACCACCACACCCAGCTAATTTTTGTAATTTTAGTAAAGATAGGGTTTTGCCAACAACAGCTTTCTTAGGAAAAAATCTAAAAACTAGAAGAGATTGGGGCCCTAACTTCAGCCTCCTTAAACAAAACAATTATCAGCCAAGAATTTTGTATCCAGCAAAACTAAGCTTCATAAATGAAGAAAAGATAAAGTCTTTTTCAGACAAACAAATGCTGACAGAATTCACCACTATCAAGCCAGCACTACAAGAATTGCTAAAAGGAGTGCTAAATTTTGAAACACATCCTTAAAATACACCAAAATAGAGCCTCCTTAAAGCATGAATCTCACAGGACCTATAAAACAAAAACACAATAATAAAAGAAAAAGGTGTTCAGACAAAAAAATAGCATGATGAATAGAATAGCATCTTAGATCTCAATACTAACATTGAACATAAATGGCCTAAATGCTCCATTTAAAAGATACAGAATAGCAGACTGGATTAAGAATCCACCAACCAAGTATCTGGCATCTTCAAGAGATTCACCTAACATATAAGGACACAAATAAACTTAAGGTAAAAGGGTGGGAAAAAATACTCCATGCAAATGGACACCAAAATTGAGAAGGAGTAACTATTCTTGTATCAGACAATACAAACTTTAAAGCAACAGCAGTTAAAAAAGACAAAGATGGACATTACATAATGATAAAAGGACTTGTTCAACAGGAAAATATCACAATCCTAAATATATATGTGTTGTGGGAAGTCAAGGACCCTGAATGGAGGGACTGGCTGGAGCCAAGACAGAAGAACATAAATTGTGAAGATTTCATGGACATTTATCACTTCCCCAGTCAATACTCTTATAATTTCTTATGCCTGTCTTTACTTTAATCTCTTAATCCTGTTATCTTCATAAACTGAGAATGTAAGTCACCTCAGGACCACTGTTGTACAAACTGATTGTAAAATATGTGTGTTTGAACAATATTAAATCAGTGCACCCTGAAAAAGAACAGAATAACAGTGATTTTCGGGGAACAAGGGAAGATAATCATAAGGTCTGATTGCCTGTGGGGTCAGGCAGAATAGAGCCATATTTTTCTTCTTGCAGAAAGCCTATAGACCGATGTGTGAGTAGGAGAAATATTGGTGAATTCTTTTCCTAGCAAGGAACATCCTGGGGAAGGAATGCATTTCTGGGGGGAGGTCTATGAACTCCACTCTGGGAGTGTCTCTCTTATGCGGTTGAGATAAGGACTGAAATACACCCTGGTCTCCTGCAGTTCCCTCAGGCTTACTAGGATTGGGAAATTCCAGTCTGGTAAATTCTAATCAGACTGGTTGTCTGCTCTCAAACCCTGTTTCCTGTTAAGATGTTTATCAAGACAATGCATACACAGTGGAACATAGACCCTTATCAGTAATTCTAATTTTGCGTTGCCTTGTGATCCTTATTGCCCTTGAAGCATGTGATCCTTGTGACCTACTCCCTGTTCGTACACCCCCTCTCCTTTTAAAATCCCTAATAAAAACTTTCCGGTTTTGCGGCTCAGGGTCGCCATCATGGTCCTACCAATATGTGATGACACCCCTGGAGGCCCAGCTGTAAAATTCCTCTCTTTGTACTCTTTCTCTTTATTTCTCAGACTGGCCAACACTTAGGGAAAATAGAAAGAATTTACATTGAAATATTGGGGGCTGATTCCCCTGACATATATGCACCTAGCACTGGAGCTTGCAAATTGTAGAACAATTACTACTAGACCTAATAAATGGGACAGACGGCAATACAATAATAGTGGGAGTCTTCAGTACTCCACTTATAGCACTCGACAGGTCATCAAGACAAAGTCAACAAAGAAACAATGGATTTAAACTATACCCTAGAACAAATGGACTTGATAGATACTACAGAGCATTCTTCTCAACAACTGCAGGACATAAATTCTATTCATCAGCACATGGAACACTCTCCAAGATAGACCGTATGATAGGTCACAAAACAGTATCAATACATTTAAGATAATCAGAATTATATCAACTACTCTCTCAGACCACAGTGAAATAAAACTGAAAATCAACTCCAAAAGAAACCCTCAAAACTATGCAAATACACGGAAATTAAATAACCTGTTGGGTCAACAATGAAATCAAGATAGAAATTAAAAAATTCTTTGAACTTAATGATAGTAGTGAAACAACCTATCAAAAGCTCTGAAATACAGCAACGGCAGTGCTAATGGAAGCAGCAGCCAATCTGGAGTGGTCACTGCAAAAACGCTGGTTATAGCTGGGGAGGTGTGGCCAGTGCTGCATGCTCCATGGAGCTGGCAAGAGCCAGGAACCGGCAGGAGACCCACCTCCTTCTGAGTTGGCAGGGCAGGAACCCCATGCTCCCAAATGCAGCAGCAGTCGCCCTGCCACAGCTATGGACCCCAGCATCCCTGCATTCTCAGGAACCTGGGATGCCCCTCTGCCTCTACAGGCTAAGAAGTCCCTGCTCCTACAGCCTGGCCTCTCCCCTCTCCTGGTGCCTGCTCTGGTTTCAGAGTAAAGTTGGGAACCCATATGCTGTCATGACCTAGCCAGGTGTACCCATGTTTGGGGCAATGCTGACATGCCAGCCCCCAGCCACCTAAGCCCCCTCTGGACTTTAGGCACCAATGAGCATGAGAGAGATGCTGAGGTGAGTCTGAGGGTGGCTCAGCATGGGCCTGCAGGTGCCCCTCAGCAGAAACAGCCTGGGTGCCATGGACAACATGGTTGTCGGTGTCAGGAGGTATACAGGCTCCTGGGCAGAAAGGGACAGGTTCTCAGTGAAGCTCCACCTTCAAGCCAGAAACAGCCTGGAGCATGGGGGCAAGGCTGTCAGTTCTGGGTGGAGTCTGCAGCCATGGACTAATCAGCATGCACTTCCTCCCTTCTGAAGCCCATAAAAACCTTGGACTCAGCCAGATTCACAGAGACATCAGGAATACCAGCTGTTGGAAGGAGCTACCCACTTCTGATCTCTTTGACTCATCAGGATAAACACCCTGTGGAAAGGAGCTATGCACCCCAGGTCCCCTCTCTGTTGAGAGTTGGACACTCGTTGGAAAAGCCTGCCTGTAGATAGGAGTTACCCACTTTGGGTATTCTGAGAGCTGTTCCATCACTCAAAGAAGCTCCTCTCTGCCTTACTTACCCTCCAGTTGTCCACGTACCTCATTCTTCCTGAACGCAGGACAAGAACTCAGGACTTGCTGAATGGTGGGACTGAAAGAGCAGTAACACAAACAGGGTTGAAATATGCCTTCTGCTCACCAAGTTGTGGATGACAAGGAGAGAAGAGCTGCAGCTCTTCAGGGAGCATAGACCTAGTGGCTCCCTGAGCCAGGGCTATGACACCCTCTTTGGGTCTCTGTGGTTCCTGGTGTCTCCAAGCCTTTGGGTCCCACTGCGTTCTCTGGTGCCCACAGTGGAAGCTGCTTACAGTACACCTGCTCCAGCCTCAGGCCCACATGGAGCCAGTGCTTGTGTTGGTGCTTGGAGCTGCCTGCCCCACTACAGCCTGCAAGCTTGCCTGTGCACAGTAGCTGGGCCCTGCACTCTCACCACTTGGTGACTGGCTCACCCTTGGCAAGCATGGAATCTGAGCTGGTAGCCCAAGCCAAGTCCAGATTGCTGGGCTAAGTGGGCATAAGGTGCCCAGCAAGTCTGAGCAAACTTGGGCAAAGGTGCCACCGGCCACAGAGGTTTCCAGAAGGAAAAGCAACATCCTAAGGACCCTGTGACAGTGCTAAGAAGAAAGTTCATAGCATTAAATGCCTACATCAAAAAGTCTGAAAAAGCACAAATAGACAATCTAAGGTCTCACAAAAAGAAACTAATGAATCAAGAATAAACCAAACCCAAACTCAACAGAGAAAAAGAAATCATAAAGATCAGAGCAGAACTAAGTGAAAGTGAAACAAAAAATAATGCAAAATATAACTGAAACAAAAAGCTGGTTCTTTGAAAAGATAAATAGAATTGATAGACCATTTGCAAGATTAGACAAGAACAGAAGAGAGAATATCCAAGTAAGCTCAATTAGAAATGAAATGGGAGATATTACAACCAATACCACAAAAATACAAAGGATAATTCAAAGCTACTACGAACTCCTTTATGTGCATAAGCTAGAAAACTTAGAAGAGATGAGTAACTTCCCGGACATATGCAACCCTCCTAGATTAAACCAGGAAGAAATAGAAACTCTGAACAAACCAATAACAAGCAGCAAGATTGAAATGGTAATAAAAGAATTGCCAAACAACAACAAAAAAAGGAGCAGCCAGGAACAGATAGATTCAAGGCCAAATTCTGTCTGGTATTCAAAGAATTGTACCAATCCTATTGACACTATTCCACAAAATAGAAAAAGAGAAAATCCTCCCTAATTCACTCCATGAAGCCAGTATCACTGTAATACCAAAACCAGGAAAGGACATAACAAAAAAAGAAAACTACATACCAATATCCCGGATTATTATAGATGCAAAAATCCTTAACAAAATACTAGCAAACCAAATTCAACAACATATCAAAAAGATAATCAAGTGTGATCAAGTGGATTTCATATGAGGATGCAGAAATGGTTTCTGCATGTGCGAGTAAATACATACTAACACATATGCAAGTAAATAAATGTGATAGAACATGAACAAAACTGAAAACAAAAATCACGTGATTATCTCAATAAATGCAGAAAAAGCATTTGATAAACCCAGCATCTTTTTATGACTAAAATCCTCAGCAAAATTGGTATAGAAGGGACATACCTTAATGCAATAAAAGCCATCTATGAAAAACAAACAGCCAACATTGTAGTGAATGGGGAGAAATTGAAAACATTCCCTCTGAGAACTGGAAAAAGACAAGGATGCCCACTCTCACACCTTCTATTCAACATAGTACTGGAAGTCCTAACCAGAGCAATCAGACAAGAGAATGAAATAAGGGTCATCCAAATTGGTAAAGAGAAAGTCAAACTGTCGTTATTTGCTGATATATTATTGTATACCTAGAAAACCCTAAAGACTCCTCCAAAAAGCTCTTAGATCTGACACATGAATTCAGTAGTTTCAGGGTACAAAATCAATGTATACAAATCAGTAGCTCTGCTATACACCAAAAGTGACCAAGCTGAGAATCAAATCAAGAACTCAACCCCTTTTAAAATAACTACAAAAGTTTATAAATATACCTAACCAAAGGAGTAAAAGACCTCTACAAGGAAAACTACAAAACACTGCTGAAAGCAATCATAGATGACACAAACAAATGGAAACACATTCCATGCTCATGGATGGGTAGAATCAATATTGTGAACATGACCATACTGCCAAAAACAATCTACAAATTCAATGCAATTCCCATCAAAATACCACCATTATTCTTCACAGAACTAGAAAAAACAATGCATATGGAACCCAATTCATATGGAACCCAAAATGAGCCCACATAGCCAAAGCAAGACTAAGCAAAAAGAACGAATCTGAAGACATCATATTACCCAAATTCAAACTATACTATGAGTCCATAGTCACAAAAACAGCACAGTACTGTTATAAAAATAGGCATATAGACCAATGGAGTAGAATAGAGAACTAAGAACTAAGGCCATATACTTACAGCCAACTGATTTTCAACAAAGCAAACAAAAACGTAAAGTGAGGAAAAGACCCTGTTCAACAAATGGTGCTGGGATAATTGGAAATTCACATGTAGAAGAATGAAACAGGATCTGCATCTTTCACCTTATACAAAAATAAATTCAAGTTGGATCAGACCTAAGGTGGTCTAAATCTAAGACCTGAAACCAAAAAAATTTTAGAAGATAACATTAGAAAAATCCTTCCAGACACTGGCTTAGGCAAACATTTCATGACCAAAAGCCCAAAAGCAAATGCAACCAAAATGAAGATAAATAGATGGAACTTAAATAAACTAAGCTGCTTCTGCATAGCAAAAGAAACAATCAGCAGAGTAAACAGAAAACCCGAAGAGTGGGAAAAAATATTTGCAACCTATGCATCTGACAAAGGACTAATATCCAGAATCTATAAGGACTTCAAGCAAGAAAAAATACAAACAAATCCATCAAAAAGTGAGCTGAGGGCATGAATAGACAATTCTAAAAAGAAGACATACAAATGGCCAACAAATATATGAAAAAAATGCTCAACATCACTAATTATTAGAGAAATGCAAATCAAAACCACAATGCAACATCACCTTACTCCTGCAGGAATGACCATGATCAAAAAATAAGTAAATGATAGATGTTCACATGGATGTGGTGAAAAGGGAACACTTTTACACTACTGGTGGGAATGTAAACTAGTTCAACCACTATGGAAAACAGTGTGGAGATTCCTTAAAGAACTAGAAGTAGAACTACCATTTGGTCAGCAATCCCACTACTGTGTGTCTACCCAGAGGAAACAAACTCATTTTACAAAATAGACACTTGCACATGCTTGTTTATAGCAGCATAATTTGCAATTGCAAAAATAGGGATCCAGCGTAAATGTCCATCAATCAAAGAATGTACAAAGAAATTCTGATATATATATATATGTATATTCATATATATATACACCATGAAATAGTACTACATATATATATACACACCATGAAATACTACATGATATATGTGTGTGTATATATACCATGCAAAACTACTCAGCCATAAAAAGGAATGAAATAATAACATTCACAGCAACCTTGAAGGAATTGAAGTTCATTATTTTAAGTGAAGTCACTCAGGAACAGAAAACCAAACATAGTTTGTTGTCACTCATAGGTGGAAGCTAAGCTATGAGGATGCAAAGGCATAAGAATAATACAATGGACTTTAGAGACTTGAGGGAAAGGGTGGGAGGGGCAAGGGATAAAAGACTACACATTGGATATAGTGTACAGTGTTCCAGTGATGGGTGCACCAAAATCTCAGAAATCACCACTAAAGAACTTACTCATGTAACCAAACACCACCTGTTCCCCAAAAACCTTTTGAAATAAAAAAATAAAAAAATATATAAGTTACAAAATGGTTGTATTATAACATCACAAACATGACATCTGGCCCATGGTGATGGTGAATCCAATACTAAATACTTAGATTATGTTTCCTTTAAAGGGACGCAACTGAATAGCTGTGCAAAGGGCTAAAATACAACAATTTTACAATATGAAGTCTGAATTTATTTTAAAATATAAATCTGACACACTTTTAGGAACAAGAATACTCACCTATATTTCTCAGGTGTACAGAGATCATTTCTTTGCTGTTCTGTTGTGCCTACACTTGTCACCCTAAATGACATGCTCTCCATGTCTCTTTATATCTGTCATTATCCTAGTTGTTTATTAGCTGCATTATATTGGTGTTGCAATATAAAAATCTAATGGATACTCTTTTAAAGTTTGGGATTTTTGTGACAACAAATGTCACAAATTATTTTATGATTAATGTCCTCCCAGGAAGGTGGTAAAATAACATGGGAGCTAGATGCCCACCTGAACTCAATTTGGATGGATTAGAGGAGTTAATATAACACTGTGTTAAGCCCCTAGAGGCACAGAAGGTGTTTGGCAACAGGGTGAGTGGTTGACAGAGTGGCAATGCAAGCGCAAAGCTGCAGGAGAACACTCTGGTGGTGACTTTTCTCTCTTCACTTTGTTCTGGGTAGACCTTGCCCACTCTCGCTGCTACTGGAGTGGAGGGCAGGCAGCCAGTAAGAGGTGGCAAGGCCATATGGGGCCAATCAACTGCCCAGCTGTTCTGGGAAGCAGGTACCACAGTGCTGACAGATGGTCAGTTGCCTTTGAATATTACTTCTCCCCATAGGCTCACCATCCACACAGAATGTTTTAAGGAGGACTTCCTTCTTGTAGCCTGATCGCAGATTGGTTTGCCACAATTTCTAATCTTGTTTCCCCCTCCCTATTTTCTTTTTCTCTTTCTGGTTTATATTATTAAATAGGTTATAATTATACCCAAGAAACAAATGTTCTAATTTATTTTTCATTTGTCAGAATTTTATCTCATATTTGGAGCTTAGATATTCGACAATCAGAGGTAAATTCCGTCCTGCTAAGTCCTGCCCACGGTTCTAGTGGTAGAATATAAATCTATTATCATACAAAATGAAGGGGATCTCACTGATAGGACATTACCAGCCTAAAGAAAACCACTTGTCTGGCATGAGAAATGCATTTTTATGAAAATCACTGAACCATATTGTATGACATAAAATTATGGTTTAGCTCATCCTGTCCTAAATCTGTATTACTAGATTTGACTAAAATTTTCTGCGAACAAAATCAAAATACTATTCACCTGAATTTGGATATTTTGATAACTGGAAAGAACGGCACATTAGCCAATTTTCACGTTAGCAAAAAGTTGTTCATATGACACAGTATTTAAACCCTCTGTGTGAGAAGGTAAGCAGCAAACACTTAAGTCCTGTTATGGGAAAGGCACTGTGAGAGGCAGTGTCAGAGAAAAAAATTGAAAACGGAGAATTAAAAGCAAACCACAGAAGTCATTTCCAACCCAGCAACCAGAAAGAAACTGAATAACATAAAAACTCATAAATTTTATTGAAACCTTAAGAGAGCTGAAGTCATAAAACTGAGAAAACTGAATCCCAAAGAGTAACGGGCATCTCCAAGAAAATATGAGGCACACAGTTGTTTTGTTTTAGTCAGAGCACCAGACAGGAGCAAGAGGTGGCCTTCATACAAGAAGGTAAAAATAAATCAACCAAAATATTAACAGATTTTAAAGGCAAAGTGGGAGCTACTGTGTTAATTGGAAAATGCTGAAGGATACAGACCAAAAGAGTAGCACACTTTAAAAAATTCTTTGCTATAGTCCCATAATCAAGGGGATCACAAGAAAGATATAAGGCAGGGTAGGAGATCATACAGTATCTGTTAGTGACAAGGACATGCGAGATGTAAATGAATGCTCCTGGGCCAGTTCCCATCCTCCCATAAGAAGAGAAACCCTTAAACTACTGAAGGAGAGGCCTCAATCTCTCTATATCCCAGGCAAGAGAGAGAATTAGAAGCAAAAACCACTACTCGCTGGAAGAGAGGGAGGAAATCCTCCCACACTAGGTCACAGGCAAAAACTCCATTATCATTGGTGAAGTGTAGAAGCAATAATACGTAACTCACGACAAAAGGGACAGGGAATGTTCTTGGGATAAATCTCATGTCAACGACAAGTAGAGGTCTTTTGCCATGGGGAGAATGGGAAGAAACTGTGTCTCAATAGAGATCAAACAGAGGTAAACCACATAGTTGTTTCAACAAGCTGTACCCACGACTGGAGTCACCCCAGAAGCAGCAGCAGGAGAGTCCCTGCAAAGGACTGCCCCAAAGTGTCCCCAGATAGGGCTGGTTGGGATTCCAAGAAAGAAGCACTAGATGCCAAGATGATCAATCCAAAGCATTTATTAGAGAAACTTGCATAGAGAGTGCTGCTGTGGTCCTTGAGACAGATAGAAGGAAAATAAATGTTCTACCAAGGTATATCCACAACAAGGGGGTTGGGTTATGGATTTATATGAGGGTTTAAGAAATTTGGCTCAGGGCTAGTGCTAGTTTTTACATGTTTAGCAACAGGGTAAACTCTCAGTGTTTTGAGCAACAATTTGAACAAGTTTATCAATGCCTGGGAATGTTCAAAATCCTGGTTTAGGTTCATGCTTACAAGGAAAAGCATGCATCTGGTTAAATCATGGGATCATCAAGGTACTCTTTCTTGGTGAGGACAAAGAAAGAAAATGGGGGGATGTGTGTGGTGGCTCATGTCTGAAATCCCAACACTTTGGTAGGCCAAGGAGGGTGGATATCTTGAGTCCAAGAGTTCGAAACTAGCCTAGGCAACATGCCAAAACTCTGCCTCTACAAAACATACAAGACTTATTTGGGCCTGGTGGTATGTGTCTGTAATCCCAGCTACTTGGGGGGTTGAGGCAGGAGGATCACTTCAGCCTGGGAAATTGATGCTGCAGTGAACTGAGACTGCACCACCACTGCATTCCAACCTGGGTGGCAGAGAGAGACCCTGTCTTTAAAAAAACAAAAAAGGTTGAGCCAACTAGAGGACTCTAAAAGAGTCTAGTTACCATAAATCAGTGCAGCAGGAACTCTGAGAATGTCTTACCCACAAAACATAATTCAAAGGGCCTAAGAGTGAACCAAGGAGGGCACACCCAAGGTGGCTGAATAGGAACAGCTCTAGCCTCCAGCTCCCAGTGTGAGCGACACAGAAGAGAGGTGATTTCTGCATTTTCAAGTGAGGTACCAGGTTCATCTCACTGGGGTGTGTCAGACAGTTGGCGCTGGTCTGTGGATGCAGCCCAACCAGCAAGAGCTGAAGCAGGGCAAGGCATCGCCTCACCTGGGAAGCACAAGGGGGAAGGGAATTCCTTTTCCTAGCCAAAGGAAATTAAGACACACAACATCTGGAAAATCGGGTAACTCCCACCTTAATACTGCGCTTTACTAAGGGTCTTAGCAAACAGCACAACAGGAGATTATATCCCACACCTGGTCCAGAGGGTCCAACACTCATGGAGCCTCCCTCATTGCTAGCACAGCAGTCTGAGATCTAACTGCAAGGCGGCAGCAAGGCTTGGGGAGGGACGCCTGCCATTGCGGAGGCTTAAGTAGGTAAACAAAGCCACCGGGAAGCTCGAATTGGGTGGAGCCCACCACAGCTCAAGGAGGCCGGCCTGCCTCTGTGGACTCCTCCTCTGGGGACAGGGCATAGCTAAACAAAAAGCGGCAGAAACGTCAGCAGAGGTAAATGACCCTGTCTGATAGCTTTGAAGACAGCAGTGGACATCCCAGCATGGAGGTTGAGATCTGAGAATGGACAGACTGTCTGCTCAAGCGGGTCTCTGACCCCTGAGTAGCCTAACTGGGAGACTGCCCCAATAGGTGCAGACAGACACCTCACACCTCACATGGTGGGGTACACCCCTGAGACGAAGCTTCCAGATCAAGAATCAGGCAGAAACACTCGCTGTTCAGCAACATTCTATCTTCTGAAACTTCCACTGCTGATACCCAGGCAAACAGGGTCTGGAGTGGACCTCAAGCAAACTCCAACAGACCTACAGCTGAGGGTCCTGACTGTTAGAAGGAAAACTAACAAACAGAAAGGACATCCACAACAAAACCCCATCAGTATGTCACCATCATCAAAGAGCAACCTACATCACCATCATTGAAGACCAAAGGCAGGTAAAACCACAAAGATGGGGAAAAAGCAGTGCAGAAAAGCTGGAAATTAAAAAAATCAGAGTGCATCTCCCCCTCCAAAGGAATGTGGCTCATCTCCAGCAATGGAACAAAGCTGGACGGAGAATGATTTTGACGAGTTGAGAGAAGAAGGCTTCTGTCAATCAAATTTCTCAGAGCTAACAGAGGAACTATGTAACCAGCGCAAAGAAACTAAAAACCTTGAAAAAAGAATGGATGAATGGATAACTAGAATAATCAATGCAGAGAAGACCTTAAAAGAACTGATAGAGATGAAAACCATGACACGAGAACTACATAACAAATGCACAAGTTTCAGTAACCGACTCGATCAACTGGAGGAAAGAGTATCAGCGATTGAAGATCCAATGAATGAAATGAAGTTAGAAGAGAAGTGTAGGGAAAAAAGAGTAAAAAGAAATGAACAAAGCCTCCAAGAAATATGGGATTATGTGAAAAGACCAAATCTACGTCTGATTGGTGTGCCTGAAAGATACGGGAAAAATGGAACCAAGTTGGAAAACACTCTGCAGGATATCATCCAGGAGAACTTCCCCAACCTAGTAAGGCAGGCCAACATCCAAATTCAGGAAATACAGAGAATGTCACAAAGATACTCCTCGAGAAGAGCAACTCCAGACACATAATTGTCAGATACACCAAAGTTGAAATGAAAGAAAAAATGTTAAGGGCAGCCAGAGAGAAAGGTCGGGTTACACACAAAGGGAGGCCCATCAGACTAACAGCAGATCTCTCAGCAGAAACTCTCCAAGCCAGAAGAGAGTGGAGGCCAATATTCAACATTCTTAAAGAGAGGAATTTTCAACACAGAATTTCATATTCAGCCAAACTAAGTTTCATAAGTGAAGGAGAAATAAAATCCTTTACACACAAGCAAATGCTTAGAGATTTTGTCACCAACAGGCCTGCCCTACAAGAGATCCTGAAGGAAGCACTAAACATGGAAAGGAACAACAAGTACCAGCCATTGCAAAAACATGTCAAAATGTAAAGTCTATCGATGCTAGGAAGAAACTGCATCAACACATGAGAAAAATAACCAGCTAATATCATAATGACAGGATCAAGTTCACACATAACAATATTAACCTTAAATGTAAATGGACTAAATGCTCCAATTAAAAGACACAGAATGACAAATTGGATAAAGAGTCAAGACCCATCAATTTGCTGTATTCAGGAGACCCATCTCACATGCAGAGACACACACAGGCTCAAAATAAAGATATGGAGGAAGATCTACAAAGCAAATGGAAAACAAAGAAGAAGGAGGGGTTGCAATCCTAGTCTCTGATAAAACAGACTTTAAGCCATCAAAGATCAAAAGAGACAAAGAAGGCCATTACATAATGGTAAAGGGATCAATTCATCAGGAAGAGCTAACTATCCTAAATACATACACAACCAATACGGCAGCACCCAGATTCATACAGCAAGTCTAAGAGACTTAGACTCCCATACAATAATAATGGGAGACTTTAACATCCCACTGTCAACATTAGACGGATCAACGAGACAGAAAGTTAAGAAGGATATCCAGGAATTGAACTCAACTCTGCACTAAGCGGACCTAATAGACATCTACAGAACGCTCCACCCCAAATCAAGAGAATATACATTCTTCTCAGCACCACATCACATTTATTCCAAAATTGACCGCATAGTTGGAAGTAAAACACTCCTCAGCAAATGTAAGAGAACAGAAATTATAACAAACTGTCTCTCAGACCACAGTGCAATCAAACTAGAACTCAGGACTAAGAAACTCAATCAAAACCACTCAACTACATGGAAACTGAAGAACCTGCTCCTGAATGACTACCGGGTACATAATGAAATGAAGGCAGAAATAAAGATGTTCTTTGAAACCAATGAGAAGAAAGATACAACATACCAGAATCTCTGGGACACATTTAAAACAGTGTGTAGAGGGAAATTTATAGCACTAAATGTCCACAAGAGAAAGCAGGAAAGATCTAAAATTGACACCATAACATCACAATTAAAAGAATTAGAGAAGCAAGAGCAAACACATTCAAGAGCTAGCAGAAGGCAAGAAATAACTAAGATCAGAGCAGAACTGAAGGAGATAGAGACACAAAAAACCCTCCAAAAAATCAATGAATCCAGGAGTTGGTTTTTTGAAAAGATCAACAAAATTGATAGACCGCTAGCAAGACTAATAAAGAAGAAAAGAGAGAGGAATCAAATAGACACAATAAAAAATTATAAAAGGGATATCACCACCGACCGTACAGAAATACAAACTACCATGAGAGAATACTATAAACTTCTCTACGCAAATAAACCAGAAAACCTAGAAGAAATGGACACTTACACTCTCCAAAGACTAAACCAGGAAGAAGTTGAATCCCTGAATAGATCAATAGCAGGCTCTGAAATTGAGGCAATAATTAATAACCTACCAACCAAAAAAAAGCCCAGGACCAGACGGATTCACAGCCGAATTCTACCAGAGATACAAGGAGGAGTTGGTATCATTCCTTCTGAAACTATTCCAATCAATAGAAGAAGAGGGAATACTCCCTAACTCATTTTATGAGGCCAACATCATCCTGATACCAAAGCCTGACAGAAATACAACAAAAAAAAGAGAATTTTAGACCAATATCCCTGATGAACATCAATGCAAAAATCCTCAATAAAATACTGGCAAACCGAATCCAGCAGCACATCAAAAAGCTTATCCTCCACGATCAAGTGGTTTTCATCCCTAGGATGCAAGGCTGGTTCAACATACGCAAATCAATAAATGCAATCCAGCATATAAACCGAACCGAAGACAAAAACCACATGATTATCTCAATAGATGCAGAAAAGGCTTTTGACAAAATTCAACAGCCCTTCATGCTAAAAACTCTCAATAAATTCGGTATTGATGGAATGTATCTCAAAATAATAAGAGCTATTTATGACAAACTCACAGCCAATATCATACTGAATGGGCAAAAACTGGAAGCATTCCCTTTGAAAACTGGCACAAGACAGGGATGCCCTCTCTCACCCTCCTATTCCACATAGTGTTGGAAGTTCTGGCTAGAGCAATCAGGCAAGAGAAAGAAATAAAGGGTATTTGTTTAGGAAAAGAAGAAGTCAAATTGTCCCTGTTTGCAGATGACATGATTGTATATTTAGAAAACCTCATTGTCTCAGCCCAAAATCTGCTTAAGCTGATAAGCAACTTTAGCAAAGTCTCAGTATACAAAATCAATGTGCAAAAATTACAAGCATTCGTATACACCAGTAACAGACAAACAGAGAGCCAAATCATGAATGAACTCCCATTCACAATAGCTTCAAAGAGAATAAAATACTTAGGAATCCAACTTACAAGGGATGTAAAGGACCTCTTCAAGGAGAACTACAAACCACTGCTCAGTGAAATAAAAGAGGACACAAACAAATGGAAGAACATACCATGCTCATGGATAGGAAGAATCAATATTGTAAAAATGGCCATACTGCCCAAGGTAATTTATAGATTCAATGCCATCCACATTAAACTACCAATGACTTTCTTCACAGAATTGGAAAAAACTGCTATAAAGTTCATACAGAACCAAAAAAGAGCCTGCATTGCCAAGACAATCCTAAGCAAAAAGAATAAAGCTAGAGGCATCATGCTACCTGACTTCAAACTATACTACAAGGCTACAGTAACCAAAACAGCATGGTACTGGTACCAAAACAGTGATATAGACCAATGGAACAGAACAGAGCCCTCAGAAATAACACCACACATCTACAGCCACCTGATCTTTGACAAACCTGAGAAAAACAAGAAATGGGGAAAGTTTGGATCATTTACAGAACTTGGCTGACATTACTCAGCTATAAATAATAAAAATGAGATTTAAACCTGCAGGATTTAATGTGCAAGTCTAATGGACACACTGTTTTTCAGTCATCAAGCTGCTGTGGGACTCAGGTATTGCAGAAATAAAAGTTCCTGTTGTATATTTCTTACCAAATTATCTCACTCCCACCAACTAGGAAATTTTATTTCATGGGAACCCTAGTGTCTCCCTTTATCATTCAACTTCAGGGGCTCCTGAAAAGTCCTGAATCACCCCATTCTCCTCCACTTGAAATTTTTACTTCAGTCTCTTTTTAAGATTAAACTTGTTTGTTGTTTAAAATATAAATCACAGCTAAGGGCTTGCATCTGGAGTTCCACTGTGTATTTATTTCATGGTAAGATTGACAGAACCTTCAAATATAGGGTATGATATGGGATTGGAGATGAAAGAATCAGGCTGAGCAGGAAAGTAGGAACCTCTGAAAAATAAGGCAAGGTATAGAGCAGGAATGTTTAGGTTTCTGAATATAAATAAAATACACTAGAAAATCTTACTAATAATTCTATTTTAATTTGACTCCTAGGTTAGAAAACAGAGTGCAAAACAGGATTTCACTGTTATAACATTTCAAAAATTCAGTTTTCTCCACAGGAGCTAGTTTTTAAATGTAGGCTCCAAAGATTCAATCTGTCTGGGAGTGGTGAGTAGCCAGAAATCTGATTTATTTATTAAACTCATACTATAGTGCAATATGCTTTAGGTAATCTTCATATTGACTTTTAAGTTAAGGGAATCATTGACCTTGTTTTATAGGCAAGGAAACTGTAGCTGAGATAAATGAAGCTACTAGTCTGTGGTTTCTAAACTGGTAGACAACGAAGCCAGGATTTGGAGACAGACTTCATGATTCCAGAAGCCTTTTCTTCAACGACTGTCCTTAGAACTTCCTGGAGTAAAGAATGGAGGTAGGGGGTGGAAAATAATGTTAATAATGCAATATTGAAATTATAATGACATTAATATAATCATTATTACAGTTAAGAGTTGAAGTCTTTCCATTTGTTTTCAACTGTTCTAAACCAGTTATACGTATGCAAAGTAGACATTATAATTACTATAATACTATAGTATTACTATAATTTTACTATAAAATTACTATAATTTTGTTGATGAGGAAAATGAGACCCAGAGGGATTAATAACTTGTCCAAAATCAACAGCTAATGGCTGGTAGAGCCTGGATTCAAACTAGCACTGCTTGACTCAGCAAGTTGTGAAATCAAGCTTCATCTATTGAGATTCTTAATATTGTTAGTAGGTGTGTCTGAGAATTTAAGATATGTCTGAAAGAAACATACATGAAATTGTTAAATGTCCCATTTTATAACTCATAGTGTGTGTATATATCTAGCCACTAAAATACTCAAAATTATAATCACCCTAACTGTAAATTACTGAAGAAAGAGTTAGGCAATATCAAAGAAACACAAAAAGCGATCCTGACAGTCTTACCATCTCCATCAATGTATTTCCCTTCTTCCTCCTCACTCATTAAGACTGGGTTAGTTTTATTTTTAAAGAAGTAGAATCTTAAAGTTACGAATTCTTGTCATAACTTTGCAGATATAAGTCACTTAGGCCTATTTTAAAATGCCACATAGCTCTCATTCTGGAGTTGAAACTCTCAGGGGCACACTGCAATGCTTTTTGGCAGAGGTTTTCCTAAAATTGGATTTTCTTCAAGTCCTTCCCTCCTGTTCCTCTCTTTGTGCCAGGTCACCTCCTTCTCCTCTGTTATGTATTCAGATGACAAGGAATTGTTCTCTCTGCCAGGTCTTACCTCCCATGAATCACCCTGACATTAGGGCTTCCCTCTCTTCACTACTCTTTACTATGTTGTTCAGTTTTGCTGTAATTTTCCAAGGGTAGTGACGAATTCCTGTAATATTGCTATTCACTGAACAATGTTTGTATGTGTCCTGAATAAGAAAAATCCATCTGCTAGGAAAAAATCAGTCCAAGTTTAAAGCAAAATCATACTCTTTAAACTAGAACTTTTATACTTAGAAATAGAAGAAAGTTACCCAAACAGGGCTAGTCCCAAAACTCATGCCAGCAAGATGCTCATCAAGCCTATGTTAATGTGAGATGACATTAAACAACAATCAAGTGCTTTGTAAGGAATCAGGTTTTCATCAACATTTGCTTACTGTGAAATGTAACATTTTACAATATGTTTTACAGGAAAAAGTACACTTTGATTATTGTTGCTAAAATGCAATGACTTAAAATGCTTTATGTTGCTATATGAGAAGTGAACTTCTAAATGTAAAATACATTGTTAATACTAAATACACAGAAATTCAAAGGGTGATTCTGGCAAAGCTATTCTTACAAGTCAATACAGTCATCTTTATATCTTTCGCTTGCCAGAGATATAATTGCTTCAAAATGAACCCACAAGAGAACTAAGAATTCTAAGTGAAGTGTTGACAAGTTAAATGGATTCATGTAATTAGCATGTGGTAAGATGTTTTCTACTTGTTTTCTAAAGAGTATACTCAAGTAAGTATGGAATAGAAATCTTGTTCATATTTGAGTGGTACTAAACAGCTATTGTTAGAGAATGGAAAGTGTATGGACTTTGGAGTTAGACAGATATACAGCAAGTTATTTAATCAATTTTAGCCTCAATTTTATCATTTGTAAAATTAGAATATTAAACTTTCCTTGAACTATTGCCCTAAATATCAGTTATCAGATACATGAATTATCCCTTATATTGGCTGACACATTACAGATGGTCAATAAGTATTATTATTAAAAGTGAAAACTTTATTGAAAAATGATCTATAAGTAGTATCTATTTTCAGTTTTTGAACATACATATAAACAGAGATTAAGCTGGACTAAGAGAGATTTTGTCCTCTTAAATTTTACTGTGCCTGTATTCCTGTGCAAATATATGCTGCAATGGTTGTGAAGCTAAATGTTGAATCAAATCAAATATAATCATAAATATTAGTTTAAAATTTTCTTTTTATTTTGTTTGGCATACTGCCCAATTAATTTTTAAAATGAATAAACACTCTGTATATGGTGGTAGTTTATCTTGGCTGCTGCTGTCTTTTGATTCTCTTTTAAGTCTATGCCGTTTTGTCTTCCAGTTATGATTTTACTACTGACAAATGCATCACTAGTCTCTGCGGTGGTTCGTTTATTTGCTAGTACAGTTACTTCCTTATCGAGAATGAGATAGTTATTATTTCCAGAATCCTGCTGACATTGTTTCTAAATCCAGGGCCACTTCCTCCTGCCATAGCATCATTTGCCAGGTGCTTTGTCTGTAGATTATTTTCATTTTTCAGCTGCTGTTTTCCACCCCCTTAGAGTTAAATCTATTCATACAGTTTATTTCTGCTTTTATAAAGATTTTCTGATAAAATATGCAAAATGGTCCTGTGTACAAAGTATTTGCAGAAAGAAAAAAGATGAGAAACATGGCATTAAATTAGGCTCTGATGCAAAAAGAAAAGGCCTAGTTTTTTGAAATAGCCCACACAACAAAATATCTAATTTATCAAATAAATTAAAAAAAAAAACAAAAACTAATTCTGAAGCAAAATTTGTCTTGGAAGAAAACAAAAAAATAATAAAAGGAGCAGAGTCAATGTGAAATATTTTAATGTATATTTGTGATTTATAAACTAGAGAACAATTATTTTAAGAAAAGAAGTTTGACTTAGTAAATAATATGTGTTCCTCCACACAGAAGAAAATTTTCCATTGGGAAGGGCTATCAAAGCCTATATTTTAATAGTCTTATGAACTACAGTGGTAAGATTGCAAATGAATTCTATGTAAGTTTTCTTAAGTTGTGTTGTGTTAGTGTTTGTGTGTGCTTGTGTGTGTTTCAAAGAATATACAGAAATGTCATTGAAGAATTTCAAGAAACTGGTAAGCAAAGAGGGGACTGGGGATTTTCTAATACTTTTAACTATTCTTAGAACTCAAGAAGAGAAAGATGCAGTCTCATGTAGCTCAAATATTTCACTTTAAGAGTGATATGTGTTTAGTACAGTAATTCAGATTTACTAGGTCTTACCTAAATTATGGCATAATAGCCCTTGCCCGAATGCTAATAATTTTGTAAACATACCAAGGAAAGAAATATCTTATCCAAGGCAGATATAAAAATGTTTCTCAATCATTGAGAAGAGCAATATCAGTGTTTTGGCACAGGTAGGTGGTTTTTCAACTGAAAAGATGGATCGAATGCGAGGAGTGATGGGCTCCTTGGCAAAAATAAAGATTCTGTTTCAGAAGGTCTGGCCTAGGACCTAAGATGCTGCTAATTTGTTGACCACACTTTTAGTAGCAAAACTCTATATAATCTGTGTTTCTCATTGCTGCTGGGTTTAATTTCAGGGGTTTCCTGTTGACCACCTTAATCTCCAAATGCCTCAACAATTGTTGTAGAACAGTGGTTCTCAAAATGTGGTCCCTGGACTAATAGCATCAGCACCATCTGATAACTTGTTGGACATGAAAATTTTCAGCACCTACCACAGTCCTAATAAATCAGAAACTCTGGGGTGCCCAGAAATTTGTGTTTTAACAAGGTCTCCAGGTGATGCTGATCCTATATGCTAAAATTTGAGGAAAAAAAGAAAACACACACATTCCAAATGATTGGTTATCCAGCCTGTGGCACGTTAAAACCATCTAGTAAGCTTTGTAAGAGTAACAATGTTTCGGCCTCATCCCTGTCCAGTTAAACCAATATCCTTGGGGCTATGTCTGATGTGCAGCCAGAGTTGAAAACTACTGTTGTGTGCTATTGATAGTCTACCTACGGAACTGATTTATCCCCACTCACGCTTCACTCTTTCCCAGGGTAACTCCTCCAGGCTCTCTCTTACTTTGCTCCTCAATCTTCTTACGGTATTTCACCTCTGCTTTGTATGGCCTTCTCATTCCTTGTATTAGAAAACTTTTTTCCTTTACTCAAAGCCTTATTTTTGATTTCTATCTCATGTCTCCTAAAGTAACCTTACAAAGGAAATATTGTTCTTTGTTAAATCTTCATTTTTAATACCACATATTTGTACATACACGATTTTGAGACATTTTTCTCAGGTGTTTTAATAAAAAGAATATTGTTTTTCTATAAGATTCTTAATTTCTTTGGAGAAAATATCATATATTTTCTTGTATTTGAAGCTTCAATTGTTTTCAACACAGATCCAAGGACGCTGGTGATTCTACAATAAGTGCTTTTTAAATTTAAATGAAGGATGCACAATTATGGTTATTCAATAAGAGCCTTTTTGTATGATTACTTAGAGAAAAAGAGAGCAAACACATTTTCATATGTTTATTTAGAGAAAGAGAGAACAAAATAATAGTTTAGCTGGAGGATTTTTCTTCACTTCGAATAGATTAAATAATTAATACTGCACTGTTGATTAGCTTGATAAAAAAGGTTATTATTCTCTTAATAATTGTATGAGTAATAATCATGCCTATTTCCACTGATCTAATTCATAAATGCAGATAAAAAATTCTAAGACCTTGTTATGCCAAATCATAAATAAACACCATTATTATTTTAATTATAATAATACATTTTTCCAGTATTCTATTAAAATACTATTAATGGTTCTCTCCAAATAATTCTATTTCTAGTCAATGCTATAGGATAGTAACAAAATAACTGTCTCCTCACAAAAATCATTTTCTTGTTTAATATAATTTACATTATAATTAATAGTTTATGGTACAAACATATTTGTGGTGAAAGAAATTATAGCTATAGGGATAGAATGCAGGCAAAATTACCAAGGCTTGTTTTATTTTATTTGTTTAGTTCAAAATAGCCCTGCTGATCTGACATCCCCTTAGGGTTTGGGTAGAGTTTAATGAAAAATCTGAAAAATGAAATAAATTCTTCCTTTGACTGTGTTGCTCTGAAGTATGAATATAAAGCAATGAGACTAAATGCATAAGACTCATATGTAGGTAAATTGTGTGTATAGTTTATACATAACCACATTACAAACATGTACAATTTTAAAAATAAACTTTATATTTTAGAATAGATTTAAGCCTACAGAAAAATTACAAAGATACTACAAAGAGTTTTCCCACATTGTATATGTATATAATCCGTTATTAACATTTTATATTGGTATGACACATTTATTATAAAAAATTATATTTTATTGACACATTATTAACAAAGGTCCATATTAAATTTAGATTTTCTTAGTTTTTTTTCTAACGTTTTTCTGCTTCAGGACCCACCCAAGATGCCATAGTGCATTTAACTCTCATGTCTCCGTAGGCTCCCCTTGGCTATGATAGTGTTTTAGACTTTTCTTGTTTTTGATGACATTCACTGTTTCGAGGAGTACTGATCAGGTATTTTGTAGAATATTCTCAAATGGGATTTTTCTGATGTTTATCTCATGAACTGACTGGGTTATGTGCCTTTGAGAGTGTTCCACAAAAATAAATTGTCATTCTTATCACATCATATCAAGAGTACATATTATCAATATGATTTACAACTCATTATTGTTGATGCTGATGTTGATCCCTTGCCTTAGATAGCTTGTGTCATATTTCTCCACTGTAAAGTTACTCTCTTCTCACTTTTTCTATGTGTGCTCTTTGGAAGGATGTTCCTATGTGAAATCCACACTTATGGAGTAAGAACTCGACCTCCTTGAAGGTAAAGTATTTACATAATGTATTCGGAATTCTCTTGCACAGGAAATTACTGTGCAGGAAAATTGCGAATACTTTTTTGGTATTCAGTTATTCAAGTATGATAGTATGGACTCATGGATATTTATTTTATACTTAGGTTTATAATCCAATACTACTTTATTTTATTACTTGAATTAATCCAGGGTTGGCCGTTGGGAGCTCTTTAGATTGGCTTCTGTATCCCTTTGACATAATCGCATCACTTTTATTTTTAGCTTTTTTTTTTTTTAAACTTTCTGGCACAAGATGGAGTTTATACTCATCTTGCGTATTTCTCACCCCAGTCCTATACTCAGCCGTTTATCTAAGGAGTTCTAGCTCCTTTTATTAAAGAACCATAAAGTATCAAAAACAGCTAGAAAATGTCTTATTCTCTCTGCTCAGAAATAATAACAACACGATAAATAAGAGTAGGTAATACCCTCTTCAAAGATACTTTGCTAAGCATGTTAATCCTTGCTAAAAACGTAACAAGTAATTGTATTAATTATCCCCATTTTACAGATGAGGAAATTAGAACAGAAAGAGTTAACCTAATGACCAATGTCAATTGGCAGAAAGGCAGCAGAAAAGATATCTGAACCCATGTTATTTTTATTTCAAAAGTGCCCAACCAACTTTTCCAAACTCTTAGTTTCATGTCTGATACCTCTACCACTGAGCACCAACGTGCCTCATTCACTTTATGTCCTAGTTACTCCTCGCAACTGTTCATCCCTGCCAGAGTTCTCTGCTCATCTTCCTCCATATGGGTTGTGGATATAAGATCTACTAGAAATGCTGTTTTTTTAATCTCTACTTTTCTAAACTCTGTTGTCTTTAACATTCTACATCCTCTGTGAAGCCATCTCTAATCATATAACTTGTCTTCTGAAATTGTATAAACTTATAATTTATTCTAATCATTTGAGGGGTGGCATATGATCTTTCTTCAATCAAAATGTTCCAAGCAAAATTCTTAGTTGTTGAACTTCTCTCCATTTTCAGCAAATGGGATAGCACTTTGTAGTCAATCTCTGCAGGAAACATTTAATAAGCACATACAGATTATTGTGGTGACAGTAACAATAGTGATTTTCATGACACCTAAGTACATTTCAAATGACCAGAGCCTACATGCATGCCTGAGATAGACTGAGGAATCAGTAATAGATGAGGAAATATTCTATCAGCCGATATTCTACAGGGATACAGAAAATAGAAAAATAAGAATATATTTTCTTTACACTTAGTGCTAATTTAAATGTTCCTTAGGCACCATTAAGAGTTCTAGACTCCATAAATAATATTAATAGGCAGAGGGCAAGTATAATAATTTGAAAAGGATTCAAATAAAAGCCAAAAGATTAGGTCAAAACTTGGAAAAACAATCTTTAAGAGATTATAAATTCTTCACCTTAGAAAAAGATGAAGAAAATATAGAAAAAAATAAGGCAATTCATTGTAACTAAATTAAAGAAAGCACAATTAAAAGAGGAAATGGTTAATTATTAGTTTTCATTTATTTATTTATTTATTTTATGGTCCCGATTTTTTCCTTTTTATTTTTTTCTTTTTTTTTTAACATTAAGTTCTGGGATACATGTGCTGAAAGTGCAGGTTTATTAGATAGGTAAACATGTACCATGGTAGTTTGCTGCACCTATCAAACCGTCATCTAGGTTTTAAGCTCTGCATGCATTAGATATTTGTCCTAATGCTCTCCCTCCCATTTTCCCCAACCTCACAAAAGACCCTGGTGTGTGATGCTCCCCTCCCTGTGTCCATGTGTTCTTATTGTTCAACTCTCACTTATGAGGGAAAACATTCAGTGTTTGGTTTTCTGTTCCTCTGTTAGTTTGCTGAGGATGATGGTTTCCAGCTTCATCCATGTCCCTGCAAAGGATATAAACTCATTCTTTTTTATGGCTGTGTAATATTTCATAATGTACATTTGCCACATTTTCTTTATCTAGTCTATCATTGATGGGCATTTGGGTTGGTTTCAAGTCTTTGGACTTAGTAGAATGATTTATAATCCTTTGGGTGTATACCCAGTAATGGGATTGCTGGGTCAAATGGTATTTCTGGTTCTAGATCCTTGAGGAATCACCACACTGTCTTCCACAATGGTTTAACTAATTTACACTTCCACCAACAGTGTAAAAGTGTTCCTATTTCTCCACGTCCTCTCCAGCATGTTGTTTTCTGACTTTTTAATGATTGCCATTCTAACTGGTATGAGATGCATCTCATTGTGGTTTTGATTTGCATTTCTCTAATAACCAGGGATGATGAGCTTTTCTTCATATGTTTGTTGGCCACATAAATGTCTTCTTTTAAAAAGTGTCTTTTCATATCCTCACCCACTTTTTGGTAAAGTTGTTTATTTTTTTTCTTGTAAATATGTTTAAGTTCTTTGTAGATTCTGGATATTAGACTTTTGTCAGATGGATAGGTTACAAAAATTGTCTCCCATTCTGTAGGTTGCCTGTTCACTCTGATGATAGTTTCTTTTGCTGTGCAGAGGAAGCTCTTTAGCTTGATTCAATCCCATTTGTCAATTTTGGCTTCTGTTGCCATTGCTTTTGGTGTCTTAATCATGAAGTCTTTGCCCATGCCGATGTCCTGAATAGTATTGCTTAGGTTTTCTTCTAGGATTTTTATGGTTTTAGGTTTTACGTTTAAGTGTTTAATCCATCATGAGTTAATTTTTGTATAAGATGTAAAGAAGGGGTCTAGTTTCTGTTTTCTGCTTACTGCGAGCCAGTTGGCCCAGCACCATTTATTACATAGGGATTCTTTCCCCATTGCTTGTCAGGTTTGTCAAAGATCAGATGGTTGTAGATGTGTGGTGTTATTTTTGAGGCCTCTGATCTGTTCCATTGGTCTATATATCTGTTTTGGTACCAGTACCATGCTGTTTAAGTTACTGTAGCCTTGTAATATAGTTTGAAGTCAGGTAGCATGATGCCTCCAGCTTTGTTCTTTTTGCTTAGGATTGTCTTGGCTATACAAGCTTTTTATTTTTTGTTTCATATGAAATTTAAAGTAGTTTTTTCTAGTTCTGTGAAGAAAGTCAATGGTAGCTTGATGGGAATAGCATTGAATCGGTAAATTACTCTGGGCACTATGGCTATTTTCATGATATTGATTCTTCCTATTCATGAGCATGGAATGTTTTTCCATTTGTTTGTGTCCTCTCTTATTTTCTTGGGCAGTGGTTTGTAATTCTCCTGGGAAAGGTCCTTCACATCCCTTGTAAGTTGTATTCCTAGGTATTTTACTCTCTTTGTAGCAATTGTGAATGGGAATTCACTCATGATTTGGAACTCTGCTTGTCTATTATTGGTGTATAGCAATGCTTGTGATTTTTGCACATTGATTTTGTATCCTGAGATTTTACTGAAGTTATCTATCAGCTTAAGGAGATTTTGGACTGCGATGATGGAGTTTTCTAAATATACAATCATGTCATCTACAAACAGGGACAATTTGACTTCCTCTCTTTGTATTTCAATATGCTTTATTTCTTTCTCTTGAGGCTAATTATTGTTAATGAGTTAGAACTTTGCCACATTCCCTCTAATGATCTCAATTATGGCAGAGCTTTTTTATCAAATGGCTTTTCAAAGACTAAAATGGGAGACTTGAAATTAAAAAATGAGTGAAAGGTGCATTTAAAAGCCTTTTTTTCAGCTAAAAAAACGGGCAGTGTCCAATTTAAATATGACATATTGCACATGTCTGTTTCTGATTCTGCAACATTTTTTGTGCTTCCAGATTTAGCCTCATTATTCCTTATGAAGGATATAAAACTTATAATTCTAGTCTGAAACACAGATGAGTCCTTATGACCTACTTCTGAGAAGTTCTGACTAGATTCTGATTCCTGGCATCTCACTCATATGGTTACCGTGAAAATGAAAAAAGGACCCCTCCCATTCCAAACTGCGTTCAGATGTTGAGACTGATGATACAACACACATACTAAGATGCCATGACAATGTTTATTACTTGCATAATTAAAGCCTCTCTCTCGAGAGGGACAAACTTCTCAAGCATGTCCAAAATGGCTTGAGAAATAAGCACATCATAGCAAATGCATTATTTCACCTTGCCTGCCTGTATCAAAACATCTTATATGCCCCATAAATATATACACCTACTATGTACCCACACAATTTTTTTTTAATGAAAAAAAAAAAAAGACTTGAGAGAGCAAGAAGAGAATGCCCCGTGGTTAGGGGCTGGGTCTGGGTTGAGAGTTCCTGCCTGCAGGCAGGGCTTGTATGGTTTAAATGCCTCTAAAGGAGTGGGTCTTATCAGTTAGCACAGATGTGAGGCACAAGGGAGAAGTAAGCTAAAACCTGTCAGCAAATATCAGAAAATGGAGTTAGATTTCCATTACAAAGACCCTGTCTCTGTGTGAAAATAAACTTTAATAATTATTATCAATAATATAGAAGTTATTATACTAATCTTTGATCCCATCTGTATAACACCTCCATTTTCATACCTTACCCCAAAGAGCAGTTTTGTTGTCTCCTTGCTTGTGCTTTTACTAGTAAATCATTAAAATATAACCCATGCTCAGAAAAATTTGCCTAAGAAATTTTATTATTGCCATGCTATAGTCAGGTTATTCATTCACTTAACTATTTATTGGTCCTTTTTCTGTGTCTTTAATTAAGCTAGACATATTGTAGAGTGAGAGAGGAGCAAAAGTTAAAGTTACAGAGGTGGACATGACTTTGCATAGAATACTAACAGGCTGAGATTTTATCTGTTAAACAATTTTTCAAGTTAAAGGATAATTTTTAAGACAAGAATGCCATAATCATATTTAGAAACAGAAAGTTTCATATGATAACAACATGAAGAAGCATTAGCAAAATCTAAGAAGAAAAAGCAAACCTAGAATAAGAAGAATCTAGAAGATCATAATGAACAAACATTCTATTTTGGAAATAAAAATAATAGAATCATGAAGAGGAGAAAGCATTTGACTCCAGGCTAAATTACTTGGCTATTGTTATACATAGTTTGTTATATATACTAAATATGTGTGCATGTGTGATATGTATATATATATATATGCATACATGGATATCTATAAATACATATTTATTTCCAATGCTCTCTTAACTCAGTTTTGAGGCCCTGGTAGAGGCCTATTAGTTCTTCCTGCGCAGTTCATTAGGTTCACACTCTGATCACTCCTCACTCCTCTCATTAGGCTTTCTTTGGCCACTATTCACCATCCCTAATCTTCCTAGGGTCAAGTACCAGAAAACTGGGGACAGCCTCTATGACTAGATCCTGCAACATTATTCAAATAAGTCAGCTCACAAGCAGCCTCAAAAACCTAGCTAACTCTGTGTTGATCAATCTGCATAGGTACCCACTAATTTCAATTTGCTGTTACCCTTTCCCCACATGCAACTCTCTGTGTGCTGCTACTTGGCAACTATCTTTTTTCTTTTCTTTTTCTTTCTTTTTTTTTTTGAGACAGAGTTTCGCTCTTGTTGCCCAGGCTGGAGTGCAATGGCGCAACCTCTGCCTCCCAGGTTCAAGCGATTCTCCTGCCTCAGCCTCCCGAGAAGCTGGGATTACAGGCATGCACCACCACGCCAAACTAATTTTTGTATTTTTAGTAGAGACGAGGTTTCTTCATGTTGGTCAGGCTCGTCTCGAACTCCTGATCTCAAGTGATCTGCCTGCCTCGGCCTCCCAAAGTGCTGGGATTAGAAGCGTGAGCCATCACGCCTGGCCAGCAACTTTCTTTCAGTTGGAGCTGTAAGCACCAAAGAGTTCTGCCTTTTGTCTGTCTGAGTGTCAGTTGGTTGTGTTCTGCCAACAAAAGAATCTTTAACTCTTATAAAACAGCCATTTACCCAAGTAGGGAGCTAAAGAGAAAAAAAAATTCCAGAAAAAGAGTATTTATTTAGTTTTTGGTCATGTCATCTGTGAGGTATTTGTGGGCCATCCAGATGGAGATTCGTGCAGTTGGATATTCAGTTCTAGATATTAAGGAATACCTGGACTACAGAAAGAGAATTTAGAATTACTGGCCCATGGCATTTCAAAACATGAAAATAGACATAATTTTTAGAAAATGAGTTATAAATGAAAAGAAGAGAGGGTTGAATATTAAATCCTGTGTGGGAAAAGTAAGAATTGCTTACATACTAGATATGTCAATTAGATAATGCCATGTGCACAACAATTCATACAGCTCTTAAAGGAAAACAAACAAGCAAAGGATGAAGTCACTTAGCACTCAGATAAGCGTGTGCCTTTGTGTCAAGGTGAAAAATTTGGAAAACAGGAGTCAAGCCTCACCTCCAGAAAGATAACTAATATGTAAGTGTGACCTAAATGTGTTATATATGATTTAAAAATTGAATTGGCTTTAGACAAGCTTTTAGAAATTTGTATTGAGAAACATGCAGATTAAGCACTTACTAAAGTATTTTGAAATAGAATAAATAACTATATTGCAGTTCCCCTGAGCTGCGTTTAAACCCAGTTGTTGGAGATGAGATGCCAAATAATTGGGTTTTGATAGCACTGATGCGATGGAGAGATGGGGTTGAATGGTTCCAGGGAGCTGTCTGTGTGTGATTAAAATGAGGTATATTAGAGCTTATGCTGAATAGGCAAGAGTAGGCTTCTATCTATAGGCTAGAATAGACTTTCCTTCCTCTATAGGAAGGAAAATGTGATATAGGATAGAATTAGGAAGAGCAATATGCCTACTACAAGTCTTGATGATTGGTGTTTAGAAGGTTTCATATCCTTTACTTGAGTGACTCTGAAAAAAAAATCATTTCTTCAGTGGGAAGCAAAGTTTAGTGCAAGTAAAGAAATATACAAGGTAGAAGAAGATTTTTATAAGACTGAGAGTATAAAACAGTTGTTCTTGAATAAATGGGAAACTATGAATGTCTAGAGGGAGTTTGGTACTGAAAAATGAGCTGAAGTTAGAAAAAAAAAAAGAGAATGGTATGGAGGCAGGAATGAGAAAGAATAGACAAATCGTAGAGCTTACATTTTGTGAGAGTGACCGAGGAGAATAGGGATAAAATATTTTGAAGAAACTAATAAGTTTCGAAATTCTAAGTACAATTTTGGTGTAAAATTTTCCTGGCTCTGAAACTACTCTAGGTCTCCAGGTAGTGGAGAGTCACTGCGTATAATCTGTAGCCATATAGGGTTTGGGAAGGTAGGAATTAAAGCAGCACTCTATCTGCTTGGGGGCTGTATTAGTCGATTTTCATACTGCTATAAAGAACTGCATGAGTCTGGGTAATTTGTAAAGGAAAGAGGTTTAATTGACCCACAGTTACCCATGGCTGGAGAGGCCTCAGGAAACTTACAATCATGGTGGAAGGCACCTCTTCACAGGGTGGCAAGAGAGAGAATGAGTGTCAGCACAGAAACTGCTAAAAGTTTATAAAACCATCAGATCTTATGAGAACTCACTATCATGAGAACAGCATGAGGGAAACTGCCCCCATGATTCAATTAACTCCCACCAGGTCCCTCCAGGACACACGGATATTATGGGCATCACAATTCAAGATGACATTTGGTCTGGAACACAGCCAAACCTTATCGGGGCATTGGTTATCATCTATAGTTGACTCAAGTGTGTGTCTTTCTAGGGTCCCTGAAATGCAATACATGACTGGTAAACTTTTTTTTTCCTTATCAGTATTTTCTACTTTGGACTGGAATACAGCATCCCAAAGCTCCACTTGAATTAAGTCACTTATGATGAGAATGCAAGGGATTAATGATGTACTTGCTGCCACAGGAAGAATTAAGGGAATGATCCTGAAGAAATTATTTAAAGCAGGGCTAGATCTCAGGCATCCAATATGAATTAAAAAATTGAAGTTGAGTGACAATAAATATGCTAATAAACAAATGTCAACCCATGCTAAACTTTGACCCTAGTTTAAAAATGATAGTTTTTAAAGCAATTTATAAGGCCAGTAAAAATTCCTTAAAAGATGAATTAATGAATAAAAAGAATTTAAATGACTTTATCATAAAGTAATCAAAAAGCAATATGTATTATTTGTAAAATGTGGGTTATTTAATAGGTCAAAGTGAAGTAACTATCAAACTTTAAAAATCTTTCATCATATACTTAACAAATTATTACATTTAAGCATTAGAGTGAATAGGCAAACTTAAAACTCATTAAGCTCCATAATTCTATAATCCAATAAATTAATTCTACAAATCTGCACAATATAAAAATAGTACTTGTGTTATAAAATAACACAAAAATAAAGATGCAACTAGATTTATAGCATAATAATTATTTATTATATTTTAAGATTCTATCAATGTAGAGGAATTCCTAAGAAAGCTGTAAAAACTACTCCTGAGTATCAGGTAAGGATCAAAATTGTAAATTGTTTTAAACTGCATATTTTAATAGGAAATAACTGGATGACAGGACTCAAATACCTGACTCCTAATACTGTTATCTTTCTTAATACAATTATATGTATACCTCAAAATAAATCAGTTGGCCTATCAGTACCTTTAATATTTTCCTCAGCTATAAACATTTTTAACTTCCTCTCTCAATCATTATTTTCATTTAACGTTTTATGGAGCAAAAGCGGTCTTCTAGCACAAATGCTAGCCTTGGGGTTGTAAAGATGACTAGTAGATTTTGCCCTCACTGTGTTGGAAGTCTGGAAAAGATAATAACACATTTATAAATATAGTTCTATGTTCAAATCAACAAATTAAGCATATATAACACATAATTGAAGGTAGTGGACAACTCTACTTGGTAAAATCAGAAAAATATTCATAGACAAGGGACTACTTGAACGAAATGTGATCAAAGTGACCACAACTGATCAGCTGCAGTGATAGTGTATAAGTTGGTTGTGGGCTTGTTTGGGGAGAGCTTGAAGGTAGAGAAATCTGTTAGATGGTCATTGTAGTTGTCTATGAAAGCGTTTTTAAAAATTTTGTTATCTTTATGTTTACAACACTTCAATGGTTTCCCAAAACCGATGAAAGAAAAGTAAACCTTTTTATGACAACGTGCCAACTTCTGCATCTGAAAACCTATCTTGCCAGTGTAAACTCTCAACACAATGGCCCTCAAACATCTGTACTATCACAATAACAAAATACTTTTTTCTTCAAAACCTAATACATAGATTCAGTTCAACCTATAACATATAGATAAACATTTCCTGTATGTTATAGGTTGAATTGAGTGACTTATGCAAAATACATGGACCTTGGAATGATTTGAAAATAGGGGCACTGTGGATACAATTAATTAAGATAGAGTTTACTGGATTAACATAGACCCCTAACCCAATACAACTGGTGTTTCTATGAGAAAATGGCCACGTGACACAGAGAACAAGCAGAACATCAGGTGATAAAGTGGACAGAGATTGGTAAGTAAGTCAAGGAACATCAAGATTTCTGACAATAAGAGAGGCCAAGAGAAAGCTAAGGAGCAGATTCTCCTGTAGAAACTTGGAGGGAGATGGTCTTAATTTTAGACTTCTAAACTTGAAAACTGTGAGAGAATATATTTCTGTTGTTTTAAGCCCTCTAGTTTGTGGGATTTTGTTCAAGCAGCCCTAGTAAAGTATTTCACTATCCCAAAGTAAAACAAATATAGAACCCAATACAATAGAGCAAAAATTGGAATAAACTCTTCATACATACATTTATACCAATGGTCAATATGTGCATTAAAAGATACTAAACATTACTGGTATCAAGAAAATATGAATTAAAACCAAAGCAACATACCACTATATCTCCACTTGAGTGGCTAAAATGTAATAAGATTTAAAATACCAAATGTTAGAGAAGATGTTGTAAAACCAGAAATTACCAACATATCTGAGAGAAGGTAAAATGTTACAACTTCGTTGGTAAAGAAACTTATTTGCCAGTTACTTAAAATTGTTAAATATCAGCTTTAATTATAAGAGGCAAAAACTGCAAACAATGCAGCTATCCATCAACAGGAAAATTAATAAACTGTGTAATTGTCACAAAGTAAAATACCATTCCAAAATTAAAAGGAGTAAACTACTGATGCATGCAACATGAATTGATCTCAAGAGTGTTATGCTAAGTTAAAGGAGCTAGACACAAGGAGTGTATACTACATGATTCTATGTACATGAAACTGCAGAATCAGGAAAACTAATCTATGTTGATAGATGTCACATCAGCAGAGGAGTAGACTAGTGGAAAGGAGGAATGAATAAACATACTGGGGTGATGGAAATGTTCCAATCTTAATGTGCAATTGCCAAAATTGAATGAAAACACATTTAAGATATACAAATTGTGTATAAGATATGTAAGTTGTGTATAAATTACTTATAAGATAAATAAATAATTAGGTAAACCAAAGCATCAATAACTTATTAAAATAAAACAAAACAAATGGATAGAAAGCATTCCATTTTTCTACAAACCCTTAATTTTAGAATTCTAAACACCAGATCAGTGAAAGAATATATATCTCTCTGGTTGAAAAAAAAGAAGATTGTGTTCAAAGGTGCTAAAATTTTTAAATAAAGAAAATGTTCTGGTGTAGTGAATTATAAATTACAGGCCTTTGTGAAGTGAGCTTTTTAATGAATTAGGAAGTTTTAAGATGACCCGATGAAAAGAAATTTATTCTTATGTTTGCCTAACATAAACATAACTGTCACAAGACATACAAATATGATAAAATGGGTTTTTTTCTCTCTTTTTTTTTTTTTTTTTTTTTTGCACATGCTAGGGGTAACATGGGAAGAAGAAAGATTGATGTTCTTAAGAGAAATAAGTCATTAAGTATTTAGAAAACTGGGAAAGGATTCAAGAAGAAAATGTACATGGGTAGAAATGAAAAAAAAACAAAAATGAAGAGTACTTGGCAAGTGTGCCCCCTTATAGATTTTCATTCATAATGAATATTACGTTTTCAGAGAACAATGAATAGAACAGTTTCATTGAGGTAAGAGATTTGTCAAAAGAAGTAATTGAACAAAACATTTAAACAATACAATAAAGTGAAACTTAAGAGAATCAACTATCAAAATATGGAGTTTGGTCATCTGAGGGGCAGTGAAAAATTATTGAGGATTTTTAACTGAAATGATTGTTATAAAGTATTCTTTTAGGATGGTAAACTAATTTATAAATGTGAAATTATTTTCTATTAGGCACTACTCTATTAATTTTGGAAATGTAGATAATGACAGAGACTTTTGAGTTGACCAGATAATACCTAACATAATATAATTTATATTCCTCAGCTAAAGATGGATGATCATTATATTAGTCCATCCTTTTGATTTGCGAATGTATGTTAGTTAAGTTTAGGCATCAACTTTACTAGACCAAGGAATAACCAGATATCTGATAAAACATTTTTCTAATTATGTCTGTGAGGATGTTTCCATGATAGGTTGGTATGTTTTTTTACCTCTTGGGTTTTTGTTTTTGCTTTTGTTTTACATACAGTATCATTTTATTCACATGAATTTCTAGAATAGGCAATCAAATACATGCTAAAAATAAAAATAAAACATGACTTCTCCTCATAGGGCATTAGTATGGAGCAGGAGAGCTTTCTGGGGTGACGAAAATAGGCTGCATCTTAATACAAATGTGTGCAACACTGGAGTGTCTATCCATTAAAGTTGTATCATTAGGATGTATGCATTTTAGTGGATATATGCTACCTTTCAGACCAAAACTTGTGAGAAAAGAAAGAATTGTAAGTTTTCATCTCTTTGCTCTCAGTCCAGCTGGGTGGTCACTGTATCTGTGGGAGTCCATATTTTCCATGTTGGACATTATGAACATAACCCTTTCTCAATACAAGGGGTTCAGCTTTCCAGATGAATTAATAAATGCAATGCTCCTGTCGCAGCCACTCTGTGTGTGCCATTGCCACAAGTCTGGAGTGGCCTGCCTTTACACAGAAGCCACTGATCTGGTTGGTCAGGCTCTCAGAATGGTCACTTTGTAAAGGGCCATTGTCCTGCCATTGTTGTAAGGCAATGGGTCTGTCCTTAGTGGTCAGAGTATCTTGGACATCCATCCATGTTACAGATGTGCAGAGAGCTCCTGAGTGTGGTTGAACTATCGCCTTTACTTATATGTATCATTCGTAGGATAAATGAAGTTCTCTTCCTCCAAACAGCCCTCCAGTTGGGAATGGACTTAAGGGCACAAGCCTCCAGTTGGGAATGGACTTAAGGGCACAAGCCTATCAGCAAGGTGTGGGCAGTTCCATGACATCTGGGAGACTTGAACTTCAATGCCTACAAGGTGGGATCATGTGCTCTCCAGGTTGCCATAGCTATGGGTGCCCTCTGTCACCTGATTTCTGCCTTGCCCTTTCCTTCCTGCTTCACTCAAGTATCCTCCCAAGATGACCCTGAAGGGCAGCTTCTAAGTTTGTCCTCCAGCAAACTTAGAAGGTCTGAATATTCAGAAGAAAATTAAAATCAGTCAATAATGAAACTGTATTAAGTGATGGCGTTGACATGGCTTATGCAGTGGTACATATATCCTGAAATCAAAGATGTAAAGAGAAAGATTTGACCTGTCTTTCATGATGCCAGTGGAGTACATTATTTTATTTATTTATTTATTTTTCAAACTTCAGTTTCGATTGAGGAGGTGCATGTGCAGATTTATTACCTGGGTATATCGTATGATGCTGAGGTTTGGGGTACAAATGATTCCATCACACAGGTACTCAGCATAGTACCCAATAGTTAGTTTTTTAACTCTTGTCCTCCTCTCTTCCTCCCTTCTCTAGTAGGCACCAGGGTCTATTGTTGCGATCTTCTGTCCATGAGTAACTGATGTTTAGCTCCCACTTATAAATGAAAACATGCAGCATTTAGTTTTCTGTTACTGCATTAATGCCCATAGTATAGTGGCCTCCAGCTGTATCCATGTTGTTGTAAAGGATATGATTTCTTTATTTTGTGTGAGTGAATAGTATTTCATGGTGTACATATATATATATAAATCTCACATTTTATTTACTCAGTCCACTGTTGATGAGCACCTTGGTTGACTCGTGTCTTTGTTATTGTGAATAGTGCTATGAGGAACATGCAACTGCATGTGTCTTCTTGGTAGAAAAAAATTATTTCTTTTGGATATTGATGTGATTTGGCTGTGTCCCCACACAAATTTCATCTTGAATTGTAGTTCCCATAATCCCCACATGTTGTGAGATGGACCCACTGAGAGGTAATTTAATCATGGGGGCAGTTACCCCCCTGCTTCTCTTCTTGTGACAGTGAGTGAGTTCTCACAGATATGATGGTTTTATAACGAGCTTTTCCCTCTTTTGCTAGGCACTTCTCCTTCCTGCCATCATGTGAAGAAGGATGTGTTTTCTTCCCCTTCTGTCATGATTGTAGGTTTCCTGAGGCCTCCCCAGTCATGTGGAACTGTTAGTCAATTAAACCTCTTACCTTTTAAATTACCCAGTCTCAGGCAGTTCTGTATAGCAGAGTGAGAATGTACTAGTACAGATATATACTCAGTAATGGGATTGCAGCATCAAATGGTATTAATATTTTAGTTTTAGGCTTTTTGAGAAATCTCAAAACTGTTTTCCACAGTGGCTAAACAAATTTACATTCCTACCAACAGTGTGTAAGTGTTCCCTTTTCTCTGCAGCCTCACTGGCATTATCTGCTGTTTTTTTTTTTTTTTTTTTTTTTTTTTTTTTATTTTAATTGTTTCATTTTATTTCTTTTTTTTTTTTTAATTTATTTATTATTATTATACTGTAAGTTGTAGGGTACATATGCATAACGTGCAGGTTTGTTACATATGTATACTTGTGCCTTGTTGGTGTGCTGCACCCATCAACTCGTCATTTACATCAGGTATAACTCCCAATGCAATCCCTCCCCCCGCCCCCCTCCCCATGATAGGCCCCGGTGTGTGATGTTCCCCTTCCCGAGTCCAAGTGATCTCATTGTTCAGTTCCCACCTATGAGTGAGAACATGCGGTGTTTGGTTTTCTGTTCTTGTGATAGTTTGCTAAGAATGATGGATTCCAGCTGCATCCATGTCCCTACAAAGGACACAAACTCATCCTTTTTTATGGCTGCATAGTATTCCATGGTGTATATATGCCACATTTTCTTAATCCAATCTGTCACTGATGGACATTTGGGTTGATTCCAAGTCTTTGCTATTGTGAATAGTGCTGCAATAAACATACGTGTGCATGTGTCTTTATAGCAGCATAATTTATAATCCTTTGGGTATATACCCAGTAATGGGATGGCTGGGTCATATGGTACATCTAGTTCTAGATCCTTGAGGAATCGCCATACTGTTTTCCATAATGGTTGAACTAGTTTACAATCCCACCAACAGTGTAAAAGTGTTCCTATTTCTCCACATCCTCTCCAGCACCTGTTGTTTCCTGACTTTT